>NC_056725.1:662218774-662373774 GCF_019279795.1 Protopterus annectens
GGTTAAAAGGAAAAAAAATTTTGGAAACAAATGGGCATAATGTGGAACACATAGTAATGGCATAGTGACAACTTCAGCTAAGTAGGTCATAGGTTGATTATAATATGCTTATTTACTTACAGTGAAGAACCTTTACTGACTTACTATGAGTACATTCTATTTACCAGGATGTCATTTATATACATTCCTAACAATGGATGTTTGACAGACATTTTCAATGTGGAACTTGGAGGAACTGCGAGGAACATGAACTGTTTTACACCCCAAATGAGGTCGTTCCTCATAATGTCGTACACTTCACTGGTATGCTTTCCGCTTTCGCACCGATGGTTGAACACAATACCTCGTTGGCCGCATCGCGGTGGCGGCGTGTATCTCCGCTCTCATATCCTTTGGTTATGTCACGCACTTATCTAGGGTTGCCACCTTTTCTAATTCCCATAGTGGGACCTTTTATGTAGAAACGTCAGATTTTGCATGCAAACACATACCCACGGCCAGTACAAAGGACAGCAATTCACTTTTTTGACAGAATACGAACCTGTAGCATTACAGTTGCTTATTCTGTTTATTATCATATTTAGATGTTTCTTCTACAAAATAACTGTTTTATGCAACTAATAAAGAAATTATCAGAAATAGTTTTGTCCTACAATCTCAGGACATTTGCCATTTTGTCAATGATTTTGCAGGACACAACTGCCCAAAGGGGGACTGTCCCTCACAACGTGGGACAGGTGGTAACCCTACACATATCCCGTTACTGTACCATGGACTGGTGACCATCCCGACACGCGGATATGTATTGATGCAGGTTAACATTTCCATGGCTGGCGTTACCTGCCCTGCCCACCCTCCAGGATGATCGGGTTGTCGGTCACTATGTTTACTATGTGGTGATTTCGTCTTACTTATCTGTGAACTTGCATCCCTGGGTTCCATATTACCCTGTTGTACTTTATATCTGTGTATGCGTACATATATTTCTACATGTGTACTGATATGTATTTCCGCATCTGTGTATGCACATGAGTACATATGTGGTCGACTTGCGGCGATAGTGGCAGCATACGGCTACGCCGTGTGCTGTAGAACTGGCGTGCGTTGAGGTGTTGGAGTCCCATGCTCTCCCGCCTAGTGGGTGTGCAGTGTTTGGGCGGTGCCTTTGTTGGAGTCACACATACGTCCACACATACGGTACACATTACGGGCGGACATGTTTGTGTGGCGTCCATTTTACTGTGTGTGCAGGTCAGGAGGTGTCAGTCCATGGGGCCTACACTGTCAAAGTATGTGCTATCGTTCCCTCTTTGCCAGGGCGTAGGCATATTGGCGCCTCTGTCTACCTACTGGGGCTGGCTCAGTGTGTGCATGGCGCTGGACGCCCTGTGCCTGTGCTTGCCCTGGCAGTTGTGGCGGGCTTGGTGGCCCTCCGGCATTATGTCCCTGCAGCAGCTGTTTCCGCAGAATCATATTGTGTAGCATACAACATACTATGAATATGTGGGCACTTGTGCCTGGAGAGTACTGCAAGGCTCCACGGATGTATCCAAGCACCGGAACCGTGATTTCAACATCCGAACACACGCTCTATGATTATTCTCGTTTGTCGTGTGCCTCATTATGGCGTTCTTGCATGTGTGTGTGCATTTCTGATGGGTGTCATCAACCACGGCTCCAGTGCGTAGCCAGCATCCCTCACAAGGTGGCCTTGTGTGATTTCCCCTTTGGCGTATACCTGATACAGCTGTGAGGCATGCCAGATATGGGAGTCGTGGTAGGTACCTGGGCTGCCAGCACACATCCATAATAATGCCCTGCGCATTGCACACGACCTGGCAATTGATGGAGGGTATCCCTTGCGGTTTATGTAGCGTCTACCCTGCTCCCGGTGGTGACTTAATTTCTATGTGCGTACAGTCTATCGCACCCAGGACCTCCGGGTATTGTGCCACCACGGTGACAGCGGCGCATATTGCTAGCCAACTCCTCCTGAGATGTGGGGAAATGTATGTGCTCATGGGCATGTGGTAACATGGCATCCAGGAACTGGTGTAGTACCCTGGATGCTGATGCCTGTGAGATGCCCATTATGTCCCCGGTGGGCCTTTGAAAGGTACCTGTAGCCAGTATTCGCATAGCTCACACATACCTTTGTGTCCACTGGGATGGGCTCCCTCTGTTGTCTCTTGTTCTCAGGCGCCGGCACAGCTCCACTATTTGCTGTAACGTGTCCCTGTCCACCCTGTAGCGCTCTACTATCTCCAGGTCTCGCAGCCCTGGTAGGTCACCCTTGGTCTGAACACTCTCCTTCTCCTGTGAGGCCTACAGTCGTTGTCGGCACCACCCTCCGCAACTCCGTCTGTCTCTGCCACATACCTATGCATCACGGCCGCGGCGGCACCCAGCATATACATATTAAAGTTCCTCGTCTGTTTACACCCTACGGTGCGGCGTTTGGGAAATCGCGCTGTGTGTTGTGTGCATTCACATTTAATACTGTTGTGCTGTATACCCGGTGATGTCATTGGGTGTGTCTGTGCGGCCGTATCCACGGATTATTTCCGTGGTTTTACGCTTGCAACTGCAACGGTACTGCCTGTAGTGTTACATTACGGTTGCCTGCATTGCCTTCGCCTGGCATCTTACATTACTGCATCCTGCAGGCACATGGCATATGATGCATTTTATCTGCAGCCGCAGTTATGCTACCTCTGTACTTGGCTGTGCTATTTCGGTTCTTTGCTCTTTGCATTTCTACTACATCCCCTACTATCTTTGCACTCATATGCCTCCCCTTTCCCGTTATGCAGGAGTCTGCATGCAGAGTTATCAGCTGCCGTTTGCCCTTCCTGCATTGATTGGTGTTAATTGCTCATTACGGATCCATTTACACTGCTTCCGCATTTCCTCGTATTCTCCGCATTACCTTCCTATATCCGTGGTTGTTGATGGTGAGGCCGTCACATGACTGGTTTAGGGAACGTAGTCATCCTCGTGCACATGCATTTGTGCAGCGCATTCTGTACTCTCAGCGCATCTATTTCCTAACACGCCAGTCCTGATGCTGTGATGTGCATTGTACAGCCCAGATTTGCTGACCTCCAATATCCTTCCTCCTACAGTGGCACACCCCTCTGTGGTTGACATGTATCTCGTGTAGGCCACTCCTCGGTGTAGTACCGCTACGCCGTTTGCTCCATCCTTACGCCGGCGCCGTTTTGCGATTCACTATTATCTGCCTCATTTGCATGGAATCGAATACTAATAAATGGCTACGGCACGCGACACCGCCACCACTCCTTGACAACCATTGCGCTGGGGTTGCAGCTTTACATACATACTATGGTGTGTGGTGGCTGTGCAGCTGATTTGTGTTCTACTGCTCTTTTAGGACATTGTCATATTATTTCATTGCTTTGCAACTTCTGTGCACATATCCCGGGGGTCTGCTGTTCTTTCTACATACGTGCCATTTATGTCATTTTTTACATTTTGTGCATATTTTCTTTGGACATTCTCGGTGCCTTTCCACATTGGCATATTGCACCTATATGATACCTGACTTTGACAGCCTTCCGTTACTCCTCCGGTATGTTTGGGTAAATGTAAACCGTTTTTTTTGGTTTACATTGCTGTGCCCTTACGCTACGCCTGCGCCACTTTGTGGATCGCTATTTGCCCTCATTTGCATGGTGCAATACCGCACACAGTGTGTTTTGCATACCTACGCCGGGGGCGGAGACGGTCCGGCGCACGCCGGTAGTGCACGTGGAATTCATTCATACCTGAATCGCTAAGCAGCCATATTTGGCGTTATAACGCCGACGCTATGCTGGCGCCTGGCGCAAGGTTCATGAATCCCGGGGGATGTCTAATGGCTTAGGTTTTCTGGAAAGTTTGTTGTCTGTAATCATTGCTGATTTAGTGCAACATTTTGTATCACTCAACCATATCCTTTAAAACTGTGCAATTAAGATTTGTGCATGAACCTGACACAGTTCCCAAACTTTCAAAAGGTGTGCAAGGAGCACATTTCCTACAGGATCAGCCATAGCTATCAATGAATCATGGACAGATTTCAACAGAATCAGGAACAAATCCAGAAGTAATCAAGGACAAGACTTAAAATAATAACTTGAGGCATTGACAGAATAAGGAAATAAAAATTAATATATTTTTCTAAATTAAAAGAAGTCTATAATTTTAATTATTGTCATTATTTATTAAGTTTGTAATTTATTAAGTGTAATTTATTACCTTTTCTCCAAAAGTCACTAATTTTAGGAGAGATTAAGAGGGACAGAGGTAAAATTTGAACCAAAATCAGGGAGAGTTGAGAGGTATGGGATCAGCTAGCAAAACTTTTAATAGATGAGGAAAGAGGGCTGCTGTACGAGAGTTTTTTTGGAAAGTACTTCAATGAGGTTAAGTGAACATCACACCCTCCACACTGTGAAGTTTCTTCTTGGCTTATTATAGAGGTACAGGCTTGTTAAAATGCTTACTTTATGCACTTGTGCTGTTTTTAACCTCGAAGACGCCTGCTTGTTTCACTGCATGTGTATGCATGCAGCACCACTGCATATCACTGACAACTGCACGGCACAGTTTAGTTTATATTTTCAGATCTGTATGAGTTGCTAAAACATTCTGAACATATTTAAAGGACAAGGTCTGTAATTATAAATAGGTTGTTTGAGCTTTGTAGTGATGTCTTGAGGTTCACTGTAAACTGCTTGCGTTCTTGGTGGGACAGGTGCCACCTGATAAAACATCTGAAGGTAAGAGTTTTTTTTTATATAAATGTTATACTGCAGTTGTCAACTTTTAAATCCAAAGAAAGGCAAATTCCAACATGTTCATTAAGCATAAGTGTCAACATTTTATCCCCAGATGTAGGAATAATGCAAAAGAACCAAGTAAATAATATAAGTAATTAGGGGGAAAGGAGCTACATGAGGACTGCTTTTCAAACAGTGGTACAATAAACAATATAAATTCAGATATGCATTCTAGAGTAAAAAGGACAGTCGTGATTATCAGTATGTGCTGAATGTAACATACCACTTTTAAAATAACCAGTTTTAGGAGGGATGCAGCAAAATGAAACAGAGTTGAGAGCTGTACCTCTAAGGCATCTGTAGTAGATGACAGTGACCTGAAAACATGTTTATTTGGATAAAGTATGCTGGCAATTAAAATGGGAAGTATAATTAGGGCTGCCATCTTTAGAAATGCCCAAACTGGGACATTTTTATAGAAATATGAGATTTTGAAGGACAAAACATACCCATGGGTATGTTTTATCCCATGGGTAAGTGTAAAAGCTTAAAGTTTGCAGCCAGATAAAAGTAAGAAATGTAAGTTGCAGTTAAGAGAAATAATGCCAGAGACAGACTAATGGTTCTAAACATTAAGTAAAATATTGCATGTCGGGTACCAAAATTGCATGCATTTTTGCTTTCACGTAAATGTCCAGAATGGGAACCCTACTTATATTGAAATTCAGTATAGTTCCCATGGAGCAGCCTATGACTGTGGTGCTTTACGAGGAGTGGAATGAATATTCTTGACTCTGCTACACCCCATCTTTGAGCCCTGAATTGAGCAACTTCCTTCCCAACTGTTGCCATGTCTGCACAGGTCATCAAGCAACAGTTTAAGTGTTTTCCCATCAGTTTGTGATATTGCATTTTATGGCCAGTGTGCAAACTCACACAACCACGCCAACCATGTTTGCACAATGGTGTATGGAGAACAACATTGCCAAGCATAGAGGAAGGCAGTTTATGAAATAGGAAGGATAATGTGACAGTTGGCATTAATTTATGGCTTGTCTCCTGCTATATCTGACAAAGTGTGTCTAATGGTCCAGAATGATATGTTAAATGACTTGAGTTTTTGGACCTAAATGGGGGGGGCATATATTTTATGACTTGATACATATTTTGTGGGGCCTTGCACACTGAAAAAAGTAATTTGGACAATGTGGGGATTCAAACATACATAAAATAGAGGCTACATATCCTTCCACGTAGGTATGTTTTCCTCATTACCACAGAAGCAGTATTTGTCAAATATGATAATTAATTATTTAGACTCATTAAAGAGTGAATTAACCATGTATGTATGTGACCTGACAAGGTCCTGGTTTATGCATTCTCATGTGTGATGCAGGAGTAATGTGTTACAATATACTGGAAATGACTACACTTGCATTGCTTTCAGAGTAGATTTGTGAGTTCTGGGTCAGACCACACAATGCATTCTGTCTTACAGCTATACTTATGTTATGTGAGTTGTGTAAATGACTGTCAGTAAAGTATAAAAGTCCATTCCAGGGCAGAAAAAAAATAATTACAGAAACATAATTGTCAGGATTCCCCCCAGTTGCACATATAATTCATATGCTATCAACTATACATAGTTATTGCTATATATTATTATCTTTATATTGCTATTTTTTATATAAATTTCAGTGGAACACCATTTAAAAATGATTCAAAGTGTGATGGATTAGAACCCTGGTTTATTTGTGTTCTGGCCATGAACTTACATCTGGTGCCACAGAGAAAGTTACAAAGCAAGTGTATTTTTTTACACTCACTGTTGTCCAGAGTACTGATGGCCATGCCTCACCACTTAGCATGTTTGCATGCAGTAAGGTGAAACAAGTAACAATGTTTCATTTTATCAAGTTCCAATTTTCTTTTTTGTCTGCAGCAGTAAGCCGTGTTTGTGCACAGGTGAGCAGCGTGCAAATGAGACAGGCAAAGGCAAAAAATACATTTTCTTTGTAAAAATGGTTAGTATCTTATATCACTAATAAAATAATGTGAGACTTGAAACATGGCCTACCTATCTTATGTGCTGTGTGCCTCAACATCAATACAAGGTGTGCTATACACACAGTTCATTCACAGGTGCAATTTATAGGTTCATAGGTTCATAAGATGATGCTAGGCTATTAGTCCAGAGGCCCTTATAAGCCTAGCCAAGAATTTTATCCATGTTCCCTCAAAGTCAGCACCTGTTTCCCCTATCCAGCAGGGACACAGGTGTGATCCCAGGGGTATATTTTCTGTTTCCCATCCAGTCATCCAGGTTCCTCTTAAAGAGAGCTAGAGAGGTACTCTGCTTGACATGGAGAGGGAGTCTATTCCACAGATGGGGGAGTCTATGGACACAAATCTATCCCGCCAACAAGTTCTAGTAATGTCACAGACCAGGTTAAGGCCTTGTGTGCAGGTTGCATGAGTGGAGTTTGTCTTACAGATATGCAGCAACTCCATCATATCTGGGTCTGAAATGGCCTTGTATGCCAGACACAGGTCACCTCTGAGAAGTCTGTTTGAGACTGAGTAAAGGGACAGAGCTTTTAGCCTATCTGTATAGGATAGGTGTTTGAGACCCTGGATTTTCCTGGTTAGGAATCTCTGTGGTCTCTCCAACTGCTACATGCACTTGGCAAGGTACATGCCGAAGGGGGCATTGTACTCGATAATGGGTCTGATAAGGGAGGAGTACAGGGATGTTATAACCTCCTTGTTCCTGGATGAAATACCCGTATTTATGAGGTGGGCCATGTAGAAAGCCTTCCGTACAACAGAGACAAAGTGGTGGTCAAAAGTCAGGTTGCTATCAACCTGGGCGCCCAAGTCCCTCATGACTGATTGCATGCTTAGTACATTGTTATTAATGTGATAATTAGTGGGAATGACATTTTCCCCAAAGGGAATAATGATGCATTTTTGGCATTCAGCTTGAGGCCATGCTTCTGGCACCAGTCATTAGTTTGGGTAAGACCCTTATGCTGTTCATATCATCCAAGCCGCTGACTGCTGCACAATTGCACTTCTTAAGGCAACTGACATTAAATTTTAAATAATTATGCATTTCACCATGTGTGGGCTAAGCCAATCACCACACAAATATTAATATTAAAAACAAAAACATTTTAACACATGTTAAAGAGTTTTACACAGCTCTGGATTTGAACTATCATACTAATGAAACTACAAAGCACACTGGAAGTATGTTATCTCTCCCTACCACAGACACAGCTTTGCGTCAGGAAAGGAAATCATGTGCTACAAGACATTCCCATTTTGTCTACAGTATTAACAAGACATGCACTTGGACATTCTCAGTTGTTTGTACATGTGTGGTTTACATATTTAGTTCAGTGAGTGATCACATAACCATTTATGAAAATCTTTGCACAAATGCAGCTCTGTCTTCTCTCTGTATTGTGCTCATTCTTCCCTTATCTGTGCTGTAATCTCAGATGTGCAGTCTATAGTGCATTGTGTATCATTCTCCTTTAACTGTATGATAAAAAGTACATGACAGTGAAGATTTATCAGTACAGGCAAGAGAGTTAGGCTATTATGGAGTAAAAATGGTAAATGTGTGCTGTTTAGATCCATCTAAAAGCTTGCTAAATTTACTTCTACACTTTGTAAGTGTGTCTTGAGTGACACGTCCACTGCAGGTAAGGTAGTCTAAAATGCTGTTGTGTCTTCCTTCTCTTTCTCTCTCTCTCTCCCACTAATCATATACAGCTGCAAGCTTTTAGCAACTAACAGTGTTGTAGTGCCTACACTATGTTTACATGTGCTACAAGAATTCAAAGGTTCCTTATTCAGCAGTTCTAATGAGTTTACACAACTCATTTGCATATTCACCATGCTCAGAGGCCTGAATCCAACCTATAAAAATCTAACTGTGTAGCTAGGGAACTTGAAGATAAAGAGACTTGTGTATTTGAACAAAACAGAAGATTGCTATTCCTGTGAAGGCAATTCATTTGCAGAGAAGGCTTCTAATTTTGCTAAGGTATGCTTATATTATTTAAGTACATTCGAGATGTTGTAACGTTTTACAAATCAATTTATATATCCAGGAGAAAATGGAACTTTTATCTATATGCACTTCTTATCTTCACTATTGGCATAGGCATTTTTGGCAGGCATTTACATTTCTCAGGCAGGTTATTAACTTTCATCACAATTATTATTGGCAAAATTGTTATTTTGGCCATTTTATAAGAAGCTAAATTTCTGCCTGCCTTTCTTACTCACACACACTCACTACCTTTTGTGTCAGCCTTGGCCTCCTGCCCCCCCTCCCCCAACCCTACCCTTTGCAAATGATGACAATTGTGTCATATTTTTGTTTCTGTCTTATGGATTCAGGGATACATATGTATTTGCTCTGACTCACAGGGTCCATGGCTGACTGAGTGCTTAGTATATGTGTTGTTGATGCTATTTTGAAAATTATACTGCTTTTGTGCATGTTTTTGTATTGTGTGCATCTTTGCATGAGACCTATTAGTTGATAAACAGCGCACATCTATTGATATAAGTCAGTCCTGTCACATATTGATGTCATTGCTGTAAAAATCACCCACCTTCTACTTTGTAACATTAGCAAGTATCAGTGTGCAAGGATCTGCCATTCATTTGTGTTCTTATCCATTTATTTTCCTGTTCCAGATTCAGTACTTATTTTCATAGTCCTGCAGTTACAACTTTTGTTATTCAGGCCTGACTCTGTATGATGAAACAACAAGGATTCCACGTAGCAAAATATTTTATTCCTAAAACAAGACTTAGCGCCTTGGCTACCACAGCCTTCAATGAGTACAAAATAATGATACAAAGCCACTCCCTTATATACCATTAAAAGTTAATTAATCAATCAATTAATCAATATAACATTTAAAGAGACTCCACTTCATAAATAAAGAAAAAAAGAAGCGTAATTAAACAAAAACATAAATTACAATAAATATTTCCAATTAATTTCCATATTTAAACCATTCGGTGATAATGTATTATATTTTAATATAAAAATAGATTCTTTATACAGTAACATATTTTTATAGCTTATGATCACCTTTTTTAGACCTTTTCGTTGGTTGTTTGGTATTCTGACTCTGTATGATGCTAGCAGTACACAGCCATTACATGGGTAAGTAAAGGAGCATTGCCTGGCATCAATTTTATTGCATGTATTTAAATGGGATTACCTCTTATGTGTTCAGCATATGTGCTATCCATTGCCTCTTGGCCAGGGCGAGGGAATATTGTGCATGTCTATGTCTACCCATACCCACAGCAGCTGATGGTTCTCCCTCTGAGTCCTCACCTGTGTGTGGCTCCGGTGACCTTGGCAGTGGTGGTGGAATGTATTCCTTTTGCCCTTAGTCTTCCTGTTGATGCTATTTTCTTAGGATAATATTTTGTAGGATAGCACAGACAGTGAAAGGTTCAGCACAAGTACTGTGATCATAATGCAGGGTCCCCGTTGTATCTAGGCAATGGAAATGTGACTTCAGCAACCCAAGCATACACTCTTTGTTATTTCTTGTTTGAGCATGTGCCTCATTTAGCGTACTTCCCTGGGTGTGTGTGTGCATTTCTGATGGATGTCATCAGACATAGTTCAAGTGCATATCCTTCATCCCCTAGTAAATGACCTTGTGGGATATCCCCCAAATGGAAAACCTCTAGTAGAGCTGAGAGTTGTGCGAGATATGGGAGTAATGGTAACTGCCATGGTTCCCAGTGCACACAATCAGGATGATTCCCTTACTGTTATACATGACATGGCATTTAATGGAATGGAAGCCCTTTCTGTTTATGCACACCCTTCCCTGTTCCCTGGGTGCTGCTTTGATCTCAATGTGTGTACAGTATATGGCACCTAAGATTCAGGGAAGTGTACTACAGGGTACAAATCCTGCATAGCTGTAGTTCTGTCCTCAGGTGTCAGGTATATGGGCAAAATATATGTAGTCACTGGCATGTACCACCCTACTAATACTCCTATCCTCTCTAACCTGATCTCCCCATATAAAAATCTTACAACAATACACTACACTACACTACACTCAGCTAGCAAGTTACTAATTGCCAACAATAAATCCAACAACAAAGCTGGTGACTCACTCTTTACCAGTGTCATGGGCAGAATCTGGAACAACCTTCCTAAAACACTAATCTCTCTCTCTCATCTACTCCCCTCTTCAAGAAACACCTCAAAGATCACCTAAAAATACATTGGCTTTGTCCCTGCTCAATGCCTGACTAAACATTACTTATCCTCCTTTCACTTCCCTTTTCCCCTGCCTCCTGTGCTACTGCCCCAACACACTTTTAACTATTACAAGCTAACTCTTTACTACTATTTATATTTTCCAGCCTACTCTCTTTCTCCCTCTTTGACTAAGTGAATGTCAATTTGTTTTTTTTCAAATATTGTATAAACTTGTGCTGATTGTACCAGAAAACTCATGGCTCGATTGCTGCTTAAACCTATACCATGACTCTGTAACTTAGATCACACAAATTACTTGTACTCTCTTTACAAACATATTTTGCTTTATAATGTATTTTAAGCTTGTTTTTTTATTCTAACTATTCTGTGGAGTAATCTTTTCATACTTGGAGCTTTTCTCCCCGGGCCTCTACTGAAAATGGACATGTATCCAGCTAGACTAGCCCGGTCAACAAATATAAAATAAAATAAAATAAATATTGTAACAGCATTCAGGAATTGATGTATGATCCTGGATGCTGATGCCTGTGACACCCCCTTACATGTTCTCTGTTGGTCTCTGGAAGGTTCCTGTCTCCACAGATACTGGCTCTCTCAGTATACCCTTGCTCTCATTTGAGGATGACGGAGGTTGTAGAGTTTCTGTATGGTGTCTCTATTCACCCTGCAGTGTATTTGCACCTCATGCGGACCATGAAAAGTGAAACTGGGTCTAAACACCCTTCTCCTTCTTGTCTGAGGTTTATTATCATTAGCAGCAGTAGCATAGACTTTTGCTTGTTGCACATACACATGCAGAAGAGCAGCAGCAGCTCCTAACATTCTTTCCATGTAGAGTAGTTTCCATGGCTATATTCCAATTGGTTTTGGAATTCGAGGCCAAAGCCTGCACTAAGTGTACACAATTGCTTTATAGTTTTTTGAATACCTCCTCCATTTTGGATTGGTTGATTAGCATACAAATCAGCTGTTTATACTGTAATTAGTATGCCGCAATGTTTACAGGGTTTGTGCAGCTCTATACCACATGTAGAGCCTTTTACTCAAGACAAATTATCATGCTACTGTGTGCATGTCTTGGCACAAGCTCTCTAGGGTTTATTGAATTTGGCCTTAGGTATCCTTCTGATAAATACTGGATAAGAAAACTTGCTTCCCAAGATCATTACTCAAAGTAAAATCCAAATAGTTTATTTTGTCATTATTGTAACTCATTGTAAATTTCAAAATATCACCATTTAAGTTTCTATAATAAAAAAATCCCTTCAATTCCTCAATACCCCCTCATAAAATCAGAATGCCATCTAAAAAACATTAATGTGCTGTAATCAATTCATAATGTTTACTCTTAAAAATAAAATTCATCTCCCACTACCGCAATATAATATTTGTAAAAACAGAGGCCGCTGCCACCCCCATAGCTACCCCTATAATTTGCTTGCAACAATCCCCTTCAGAATATACAGAATTATTTGTTAACACCAAATCCGTCAGGTCCACTAAAAGGTTAATCTCCCTAACACCAAGGCATCCCTGTCACAAAAATAATGTGCTCATTAAAACTTCCTTGGCTAGCTCACTAAGACAATGCTAGGAGTCTTTTAATATATGCTTCTTATCTAAAATTTTTTTAAAAATAGTTGTCTACAATTTTCACCAGTTGTTCCATCTTAGACCTCCACGATGCCACAATGGGTCTTAGAGGATGGTTATTATTATCTTTGTGGATCTTAGGTATCCCTAAGATTGAAGGAATGAGGGGCTTTTTAACCTTTAAAAGTTCAAGCATACCAATACTAATAATTTTATCCAACAGGACAAATGACAGTCCTACTATAAGCCCTGCTAACCTCTTGCTTTGAACATAGTTCAAAATATTGGTCATCATACGTCTTAGCTATATAATCAGTTACATTCATCACTACCACCTTCCCCCTTTATCAGGCTTCATTATTGTAATCTTTTTATTATTTACCAAATTATCCAAGGATTTTTTTGTCTGATAGTTAAGTTAAAAAAAAGAAATCTGTTCTCTATAACCTTGTATACCAATGTCACACATTTTCTCAAACACTGAAACTGGGGGCAACAGTGGAGGACTGAAAGTACTGGAATGTTTCAAATTCTGATCCAGGAGATTACTGTCATCATTGTATTATAACGTAAAATTAATTATCCTAACAAACACTTTAATGGAATTAAAATTATCTACTAAATTAAATGAACCTATTAGCACAAAAGAAAAACTGCTCTTAAAAACTTCAAAAAGTTCAGTTTCAATAATCACATTACTGCAATTAAATATTTTAAAATCCTCAGATTCCTGAACTATATTACAATTAAAAAAATTCCTTTCCTCAGAACAAGTTAGGACATCTTTCTTTTCCTCTCCCCCACAACCGAGACTCTTTCCAATACTGTCAGATTGTTGGAATTGAACACCTGGTCTTCCATCCTCTTGGACTGCAATCATGGGGAATCTCTTCAGCAATGATGTTGCTATCTGTTGGTCCTACTAGTATCAGCATTATTACTTTTCTATGATCTATCATTATTAACCTTTCTATTCAAATCAGAGGTATTATACGCCTGTGGTTTCCCATTTTTTTTTTGTTTTGTTTTAATTAATTAGTGGCAATGGGTATCCTGTCTTTTTGCTTTAAGCAGTTTTATCACATATGTCTTTGAAAAATAAATCAGTTGTATTAAAAATAGTATAATATTTTGCTGAAAAGTTTCAAATAATAAGTCTTCAATTTTTCTGTGGGTTAATCATTTTCTTGTTCTTGTCCTTCATATATGCAAAGCCTGTTCTATTAAACTGTTTTATGTAATATCAGACCCTCCTCCAATCCATTTGGATATTTCCATATCCTCAAACTCTTATGAACCAGTCCTAAGTGAATACTTTCCTCACAAAATGAATTGTCCAACTGCAAACTTCTATAACATCTCAACAAACTTTCAACATTTTTTAACTTGTCCATCAAACAAAGTTTCACACCATGGTCTTCACTTTCAGTAATTTGGGTATTCAAGAAACTAAAGAATTTCCTCAACCACACAATGAACTCTCCACCTCCATTCTTTCCTGCCAGTTTGTGTTCAGGGGTCTTTCATCAATCTCAGGGCAACTCTTGTTCATAAATTCATGGGTTTCACATGACTGTCTGTTTGAATCTCTGTGTAGACATTCTTGCTCATTAGCAATACTCTATGAGCAAGGAAGCCCCTTCCTTATCATTATCACTACCTCTTATTGATGAAGACAAGCACAATCCTTACTCCATTTGTTTCTTACTTCATTCATTCCTATGTGCAAGTGGAACATCTAGAGTTGTGATGTTGGACCTTTCTACCCTTCCAGTGTTACGAGTAGGAACACCCTTCAGTGTAATATTAATACTGGGAAGTGGAGTATCACCATCAGTCCTGTCCACCCCCAAAATAGATGAATATTAAGTCAACAGTTCAGTTAACAAGGATTAGTCACACCTACTGACTGACCTTCACCACCATTAGCAATGGATGTATCATAACCGCAATTCACTTGTCCACTCATTGGAATTTCACCCCCCCCCTTCTCGGTGGAAATAGAACGCAAGATTTTCTGTGACATACTCCTTGGTAAATAAGAACCTAAAACCAAAAAATTCCAATCAGTATACTAACATGACAAAATAACCAAAAAAAAAAAACACTGCCAAGCACATCACAGATGGGTCAAAATAACCACAATATGTTGAAATAATGAATTGCTTAAGCCCTTTCATTCATCACAAGAGCAAATAATGCATCACTACCCCTCCCTTTTATAACAAGAATAATTACTATTCTAAAAAACACCAATAGAATGTGTGCAATCATGAATAATATATGAACCCATATGAAGATTAAAAATGCCTTTTTTTCACTGTGAGACTCTGACCAAGTCTCCACATCATTCAGTGTTCCTGGGCTGCCCCTGAAATGGGCACTTTTTTTCTGATGGGCTGTCCAAAGTTGTTATCAGATGTGTTGGGTACAAAACCAGGAATGAATTTGCAGTTGCCTATCCATTCATCCGAATTGTATTTGAATAGAATAAGAGATGTACTTTCCTTTGTGTGGCTTGGATGACAGTTCCATAGAAGTGGTATTCTTTATGATACCCTGGAATATTCAGGAACTACTCCAAGGCTAGCTGCCTACTTTTAAGTGATAACCTGGCAAACTTCCAAGCCCCAATAAACCCTGAGCACACTGCTGCCTATGCAGAACTGTTCACAGAAACCCTATACAAGCATGTTAATAGCTGCATAGAGGCAGCTGTACCCACCAGAAAGAAGTACATAACTAACTCAAAAAACAAGCCACCTTAGTGGAATCACAGCATCAGTAGGCTGTATAACAGCAGGAAAAAAATCATGGCAAAAATTAGGATGTGCAATAGTCAGCAGGATAAAAGTACTCTCATCAAACTAAACAAACAACTCAGAGGGCATATAAAGTCTACCAAAGCCACAACTGAGGTACATTTGGCCTGCCAGGTCAAGGGCAACAACAGGGCATTCTTTAGATATGTCCACAACCTGAAAAGCAATACACAATTGTGTGCAGAGCTCATTGTTAATTGAGCCACCTATACTTAGCCAAGAATATATAGCAAATCTACTGGTTGGCAAATTCAACTCCAGCTGTACCCCTCTCTTCCCCTCAATGACCTATTAGGCCCTCTGGAATTACTGCTTAACTGTAGCCTCCAAACAGGCTTCATGAGTCATGAATAAAGAACTGCAATAGTTATCCCTCTACACAAAGGTGGGCCATCAATTGAGCCTGGAATCTACATTCTTGCAAGTCTCACTAGTCTTATAGCAAAGCCATGGAAAGAATTATCATGGAAATGATAGAGCATGACATAGAAAACCTCCAGACACTGGACTCATGCCAGTTTGGCTTCATCAAGGGTAACTCAAACTGGTGGACTTCTTTGAGAAGGTCTCCAAAACAATGGATGAGGGCAAAATGGTTCACACTGCCTACCTTGACCTGACCAAAGCATTTGACACAATACCCCACTTGGGCATTGTTGACAAACTCAAGAGGTTAAGTACAAACCCTTATGTCACCCATTGGATAGCCAGCCTGCTCACAGACAGGACCAAGGAAGTTAGAATTGTAGAGTCCACCTCTACAAAGAGGCCTGCCACAAGTGGTGTCCCTCATGGATCGGTTCTGTGACAACTTCTTTTTGTCATTAATTCTTGGAAGTCAAGGCCAATGTCAGTGGCCTCTGATTGACTAAATTTGCAGATGACTTCAAACTAGGAGCTTTTATTAAATTCCCCATTGACACAAATGTTCGCCATGTAGGGCTGACACAGACAAGTAACTGGTGTTAGAGAGCCATGGACTAAAGCTAAATGCCAAGAAATGCATAATAGTATCCTTTGGGAAGTCATCAACTCATGGTAACTATCATATTGACAACACAACCCTAAGAGCTGACCCAATAATTATGGACTTCGGGGCACACATAGACAGTAATCTAACCTTTGGCTATCACATGTCTACAGTACTGAGAAAATGTTTCTATGTTATGGCATCTAGGTCCAAGGAAGTCATTGTTCCACTGTATTTGGCATTCATCAGACCTATCATTGAGAAAAAAGCCCGCTTTGGTGTGTACCAAGTCAGACATATCAAACAATTGGAACATCCACAGAGTTGTCTTAGTGAAAGAATTAAACTCAAAAAAAGTAGGCAATTCTCCAAACCAAAAAGCCAAACAGAAATGCCAAAGGCCACGAACTGAACTCCTTCCAAAACGTTGCAAACCAGTTAGTTCACAGATAACCCAGTTGTTTGATTAACGCTTTTATTCACCACATATAACACATGCGTTTTCGTCCTAACCAAAGGACTTCATCAGACAAACTACATAAATTCCCACCAACTTAAATAGTTTACACAGCTAGTAATTTAATTCAAAATCCAATAAAATCCTTGTTTTAAAATTCAAACAGACAAATCACGTTACACAATCCATGCATATTAATGCCTTCCTTTTTAAAAGTGCCTTGTGCTTTGATTAAATGTTACCCTATTTACGATTGTCAAGTCTTCTACTAACTATTTAAATATACAATATATAAATAAATATATAAATAAATAGTTGTTTAAAACTTCATGTTAAAATAAATGTTTAAAAAATCATGTTATATTCTAAGAAGCAATAGGACAAGTATATTCACATATTCATTTATAGGTTCATAGGTTCATAGGTTCATAGGTTCATACTAGGCTATCTGCCCGAGGGCATTTACAAGCCCAGCCCATAGTTTTGTGGCTTATGCCACCCCTTTAGTTTGGAGAAACTATGCCCATTATTTTGCTGTGCCTCTGTCGAGCAGTGACACTGAGGTAATCCCTGGGGTATATCTGCGATCTCCCATCCATTGGTCAAGATTCCTCTTGAACAAGGCCAGCGAGGTGCTCTGCCTCACATATACCGGGATTTTGTTCCACAGCATAGGGAGTCTTTGGGTGATGAATCTATCCCTCCAGAACGTCCTATTAATAACCGTGTCGAGGTTTAAGTCTCCCGCCCTTGTGGCTCTGAGGGATCTAGATTTTTTGAGGTGAAGCATGTTCATCAAATCTGGGTTTGACATGGCCTTGTATGTCAGGCACAGGTCACCTCTGAGCAAGCGGTAAGCAACTGAATAGAGCTGGAGTTCTTTCAGTCGGGCAGCATAAGACAGATTTTTGAGACCCTTTATCCTTTTGGTGAGGAACTTTTGTGGCCTCTCCAGCTGCTGCAAGTGTCGGGTCAGATACATTCCAAATGGGGCATTGTACTCAATCATTGGTCTGATGAGTGATGAGTATAGGGAGACCATGACCTCCCTTGATCTAGATGTGAATCCCTTCATGATAAGGTGGGCAATGTAGAAGGTCTTCCTAACTACTTTAGCAATATGAGTGTCGAATGAAAGGCTACTGTCAACCTGGGTCCCCAGGTCCCTGATAACTTCTTCTGTGCTCAGTGGATTGCCACCTATATGGTAGCTAGGGGTAACCTTGTTTTTCCCGAAGGGTATGACTATGCATTTCTTGGCATTTAACTTTAGGCCATGGCTCTGGCACCAGTTATCCGTTTCTGTGAGACCCTTCTGAAGGATATCTGTGTCTGATGTGTTTTCGACTACGGCGCCCAGTTTGCAGTCATCTGCAAACTTTGTCAGCCATAACCCTCCTGTGTTTGCTTGTACTTCAGAAAAGTAGATGCCAAACAAGAGTGGACCCAGGACTGAGCCCTGTGGGACACCACTTGTGACAGGCTTTGAGTCTGACATGGCGCCAGCAACTCTGACCCTGTGGGTTCTGTCACTCAGCCAGTTTGCAACCCATCTTGTGATGTATGGGTTTACATTTAAGCTGATGAGTTTTTCAATGATACCCGAGTGGGGTATTGTATCGAAGGCCTTCGCCAGGTCGAGGTAGGCTGTATGGACTGCCTTTCCCTCATCAATGGCCTTGGTGACTGTTTCGAAAAAGTCAACCAAGTTTAAAAGGCATGATCTGCCTTTGACAAAGCCAGACTGGGTTGGATCCAAAGACTGCAAATTCCCTATGTCTTTATTTATGAGATCCATTATGATCCTCTCCATGGCTTTGCAGATAAGGCTTGTCAAGCTAATGGGATGGTAATTTCCAGGGTCGGTGGAGGCACCGCCTTTGTGAAGTGGGACCACAGTCGCTGTGCGCCACTTCCTGGGTACGTATCCGGAGGTGAGACTAAGATTAAACAGCTGTCCTAACTGCGGGTTTAATTCCTCGTTGAGTTCGTCGAGCACACAGCTGGGGACACCATCAGGTCCCATGGATGCTGCTCAATGCCAGAAGTCTCAACCTCAAGTGTCTTTCTTCTCTATCTATTTTGTGTATGTATTTACCCCCTCTGGTGTCCATTTTATAAAATTACATTGAATTTGATTAAATGTTGTTAGCTCTTAATTTAAGAAGTGGGGAGATGGTTATAAGCTCATTCATTCCAGGTTTTGTACTTGCAACGAGGTTGACCTGCCACCAAAGTTCTTTACTTTCTAAAATTTCTTCCCACAGGCCACCTCTTATGTCAGGTTTAATTTGATCTAACACAAAAAATACATATTTAAATTCAGTACAATTAATGGAATGTTTAAAAAGTGTGTTTGTGTATTTCCCTTTTGAAATATCATATGTGTGTTCATATATCCTTCTTTTCAAATGTCTCTCAGTCTTCCCCACATAGAAAGATTGACATTTCTGACATAAGACAAGATATATCACCCCTTTACTTTCACAATTATAGTAATCATAACTATTTAACCATCTTTTTCTACTCTCAATGTAAACTTCCCCTTTATTAATAATATATGGACACTGCTGACACCTACCACACTTATATGTTCCCACTTTGTTCCTGTCACCCTGTTGTTTAATACTTACTTTCCTTTCCAATATATTCTTTAAATTTTGAGAATTTTTATACACTATTTTTGGTTGCATATTTGTGACTTCATCTATATCAGTCAAAATAGAACATTTATTCCATTCAATACTCAAAAATTCTTTCATGCTTTGATTGGAAGCATTATATTCCACCACTAAACTTCTTGCATATGTTTCATGCTTGTTATTGTTTCTATTCACCCCAGGGTTGGAATTTGTGCTCTCAACAGAAATACCGCTACCTAAAATGGGTTTAAATCTGTCCTTCCTGCCTCTTTCAACTTCTTCCCTAATATTACACACAAAATTTTCAGGGTATCCACGCTCTAAAAACATTTTCTCCAATATTTTACATTCCTGTTCAAAATCCATATCCAAACTAGTCATTCTCAACCCCCTTACATATTGCCCTTTAACAATATTTCTTTTACTATGTAGGGGGTGAGCACTATTGTAGTGTAGAAAGGAATTCACATAAGTTTCCTTTCTAAACACTTTAGTTTCAAACTTCCCATTCCTTTTATATACTTCGACATCTAAGTATTTAAGTGTTTCACTACTAATAGAGTATGTAAATTTTAAAAAACTTGTAGTTCCAGTAATATATTCCATGAACTCCAAAAATCTCATGTGTCCCCCTACCCAAAAAATCACAATATCATCCAGAAACCTGTGGTAAATTAGCCAATATTTCTTATAATCTGAATTGAGTATAAAAATTTCCTCCCATTTTGACAATACAATATTGGCATAAGTGGGAGCGCATGCCACTCCCATAGAACCCCCTGATTTTTGCTGGTAAAATTCTCCTTCAAAAATTACAAAATTGTATTTTAACACTAAATCCATGAATGCAACACTAGCTATTTTGTCCGTTTGACTAAGAGTTTTGTCTTCAAAAACACTCTCCTCAAACATTTCCATCCCTTCTGGATAAGGGACGCAACTAAATAAATCAATAATGTCAATAGTGACAAAAAGCATATCCTCTTTGTACATCTCAGGTTTCAATTTACTCAAAAAGTCCCAGGAATCTTTAAGGATAATCTGATTATTCACCCATATATGCTTGGTTTTGTAGTCTACAAATTTGGCTAAGGGTACAGTCTTAGACCCCTCTGCAGAGACTATGGGTCTAAGGGGGGGGGTCACACATATTTTTGTGAATTTTGGGTATCCCGAATATGGTAGCTGTTCTCGGTTTATTCACTTCCAAATACTTAAGTGTTTTGATATCAATAACTTCCTCGACTAGCAGGTCCTGTAACGAGTTGTCTATTTGTTTATAAGCAATGTTGATCTCGTTCAGGGAGGCCGCAGTATATATTTTCTCATTCCTCAAGATGGTACTCATCTTACCATCATACATAATTTTGTCCATGATGATTATCCCCCCACCCTTGTCTGGTTTCATAATCCTAATAAGTGGATTTCTACTTAATTCGTTTAACACGACTTTTTCTTCCTTGCTTAAATTATGATTACGCCAGACCTTGTCACACTTTTTCCTAACTCCATCTACTAAAACATTTTCAAAATTCTTAAGCTGGGGTAATAAAGGGGGGTTGTATGTGGATTTTCTAACTAAAGCCAATTCTTTCCCTTTTTCTTTTTCCAACCCTGCCCTTGAGGCCAAAATTTCTAAATTAATTTTCCTTATAAACAACTTAATATCAAAAATAGTTTGTGTGTAGTCCCCTTTGATCATTGGTATGTATTTCAACCCTTTACTTAAAAGGGAAAAGTGTGGGATAGTTAAATTTATATCACTAAAATTATAAATACTAAAATCATTGTGGGTATGCTTGATGTTATCTCCCCCTATTGTAGTGTTGTTAAAATTATCAGCAACAATATTGCTGTCAGGCAAGAGGGTATTAGTCACTAATATCTCCCTCTTCCTCTTCTCCCCCCACCCCTGGTTTTGAAAATTTTCCCCACCTAATTGGGTCCCAAATTCGTTGGGCCCCGCACGTTCCAATGGTGGAAACTCTTGATTGTATAGTTCATTTTCCCATTCAACATCCTTCCTGTTAGCATACCAACCTTTATTTTTAAAATAATTATTATTCCATTTCTTTTTAAAAACACTTGAGTTGTATCCTTGGTTTAAAGGTTTAGGGTAACTAGTATTGTTTTCATATTCATTAATATCCCTGTTTAACTTCCCTATTTTACGTTGTATGATATTCTCACATTTCACATCAATATCCTTCCTAATATTAAAGTACTTGTCTCTTTCTTCCCTAATACTGAAAATTAAGTCAGCTTTAATACTCTTGTCAAGTTCATCAATTTCCTTCCCCAACTCATGTTGCTTACTTTCGTTTTCCTCTATTATTACTTTCATAATTTCCAGACCACAATTATTAAATACTTTTAGTAAACTTTCGTGAAAATGTGAGCCAATAGTTACATTGTTAGGGTATTTATAAACCCTCAACCCTTTAGGGACTATTTCCCTTCTAAGACACTCTTTTAAATAGGCATTTTCAACACTATACGTCCTAAATTTCATCATACTATTGTACAGTTTGTCTATTTTAACTAAATACGTACTGCCATCACCATGGCCATAATCATGTTTCTTATTGTTATTGTTAGCATTGTTGAAATTAAAGTCTTTTTTAAGCCATTCTTCAACAGTTATGCTAACTTCATTATTGTTAATAACAGTACCTTTCTGTGAAGCCACAGATATATTCGTTCTGGGTCTAGCCCCAAGATCATGAAAAATGTCTCTTCTTGCTTCCGAACCATTAGTTCCTTCTTCAAAAATTCTGGGCGTTTCCAACGGGTTGAAATCAGTCCTAGCGGTATCGTCAAGGTCGCCGGCTCCAAAACGGTCGCCAATGAGCTCCCTTTTTCTCTTTCCTTTAGGTCTTTCTATTTCTTCCACTCCGTCACTTGCCTCAGTTGCACGCTTCCTTTCGGATGTAAGATTTACGCAAAGGGGCGTAAGTAAGTCTATTAGCTCAGTGAGCTGCCCAATCAATCTCCTGGTCTGCCCAGCTTCTTCCTGGTTGTCAGCACTCATGCTTTCGCGTTCAAAGTGCTGTTAAGGAGCAAGTGCAACGGTCAGCCTCTTCGTCACAAACAAATAAACTCAAAAAAAGTAGGCAATTCTCCAAACCAAAAAGCCAAACAGAAATGCCAAAGGCCACGAACTGAACTCCTTCCAAAACGTTGCAAACCAGTTAGTTCACAGATAACCCAGTTGTTTGATTAATGCTTTTATTCACCACATATAACACATGCGTTTTCGTCCTAACCAAAGGACTTCATCAGACAAACTACATAAATTCCCACCAACTTAAATAGTTTACACAGCTAGTAATTTAATTCAAAAGGATTTTTGCAAGTGACGGAGTGGAAGAAATAGAAAGACCTAAAGGAAAGAGAAAAAGGGAGCTCATTGGCGACCGTTTTGGAGCCGGCGACCTTGACGATACCGCTAGGACTGATTTCAACCCGTTGGAAACGCCCAGAATTTTTGAAGAAGGAACTAATGGTTCGGAAGCAAGAAGAGACATTTTTCATGATCTTGGGGCTAGACCCAGAACGAATATATCTGTGGCTTCACAGAAAGGTACTGTTATTAACAATAATGAAGTTAGCATAACTGTTGAAGAATGGCTTAAAAAAGACTTTAATTTCAACAATGCTAACAATAACAATAAGAAACATGATTATGGCCATGGTGATGGCAGTACGTATTTAGTTAAAATAGACAAACTGTACAATAGTATGATGAAATTTAGGACGTATAGTGTTGTAAATGCCTATTTAAAAGAGTGTCTGAGAAGGGAAATAGTCCCTAAAGGGTTGAGGGTTTATAAATACCCTAACAATGTAACTATTGGCTCACATTTTCACGAAAGTTTACTGAAAGTATTCAATAATTGTGGTCTGGAAATTATGAAAGTAATAATAGAGGAAAACGAAAGTAAGCAACATGAGTTGGGGAAGGAAATTGATGAACTTGACAAGAGTATTAAAGCTGAC
Organism: Protopterus annectens; assembly: GCF_019279795.1. Taxonomy (NCBI): domain Eukaryota; kingdom Metazoa; phylum Chordata; order Ceratodontiformes; family Protopteridae; genus Protopterus; species Protopterus annectens. The sequence goes on from NC_056725.1 coordinate 662,242,328, forward strand.
TTAATTTTTAGTATTAGAGAAGAAAGAGACAAGTACTTTAACATTAGGAAGGACATTGATGTGAAATGTGAGATTATTATACAACGTAAAATAGGGAATTTAAATAGGGACATTAATGAACATGAAAACAATATTAGTTACCCTAAACCTTTAAATCAAGGATACAACTCAAGATTTTTTTAAAAAGAAATGGAATAATAATTATTTTAAAAACAAAGGTTGGTATGTCAATAGGAAGGATGTTGAATGGGAAAATGAACCATACAATCAAGAGTTTCCACCTTTGGAACATGCAGGGCCCAACGAATTTGGGACCCAATTAGGTGGGGAAAATTTTCAAAACCGGGGGGGAGAAGAGGAAGAGGGAGATATTAGTGACTAATACCCTCTTGCCTGACAGCAATATTGTTGCTGATAATTTTAACAACACTACAATATGGGGAGATAACATCAAGCATACCCACAATGATTTTAGTATTTATAATTTTAGTGATATAAATTTAACTATCCCACACTTTTCCCTTTTAAGTAAAGGGTTGAAATACATACCAATGATCAAAGGGGACTACACATGAACTATTTTTGATATTAAGTTGTTTATAAGGAAAATTAATTTAGAAATTTTGGCCTCAAGGGCAGGGTTGGAAAAAGAAAAAGGGAAAGAATTGGCTTTAGTTAGAAAATCCACCTACAACCCCCCTTTATTACCCCAGCTTAAGAATTTTGAAAATGTTTTAGTAGATGGAGTTAGGAAAAAGAGTGATAAGGTCTGGTGTAATCACAATTTAAGTAAGGAAGAAAAAGTTGTGTTAAACGAATTAAGTAGAAACCCAGTTATTAGGGTTATGAAACCGGACAAAGGTGGGGGGGATAGTCATCATGGACAAAATGATGTATGACGGTAAGATGAATACCATCTTGTGGAATGAGAAAATATATACTGCGGCCTCCCTGAATGAGATCAATATTGCTTATAAACAAATAGACAACTCGTTACAGGACCTGCTAGTCGAGGAAGTTGTTGATATCAAAACACTTAAGTATTTGGAAGTGAATAAACCGAGAACAGCTACCATATTCGGGATACCCAAAATTCACAAAAATATGTGTGACCCCCCCCCCTTAGACCCATAGTCTCTGCAGAGGGGTCTAAGACTGTACCCTTAGCCAAATTTGTAGACTACAAAACCAAGCATATATGGGTGAATAACCAGATTATCCTTAAAGATTCCTGGGACTTTTTGAGTAAATTGAAACCTGAGATGTACAAAGAGGATATGCTTTTTGTCACTATTGACATTATTGATTTATTTAGTTGCGTCCCTTATCCAGAAGGGATGGAAATGTTTGAGGAGAGTGTTTTTGAAGACAAAACTCTTAGTCAAACGGACAAAATAGCTAGTGTTGCATTCATGGATTTAGTGTTAAAATACAATTTTGTAATTTTTGAACGAGAATTTTACCAGCAAAAATCAGGGGTTTCTATGGGAGCGGCATGCGCTCCCACTTATGCCAATATTGTATTGTCAAAATGGGAGGAAAATTTTATACTCAGTTCAGATTATAAGAAATATTGGCTAATTTACCACAGGTTTCTGGATGATATTGTGATTTTTTGGGTAGGGGGACACATGAGATTTTTGGAGTTCATGGAATATATTACTGGAACTACAAGTTTTTTAAAATTTACATACTCTATTAGTAGTGAAACACTTAAATACTTAGATGTCGAAGTATATAAAAGGAATGGGAAGTTTGAAACTAAAGTATTTAGAAAGGAAACTTATGTGAATTCCTTTCTACACTACAATAGTGCTCACCCCCTACATAGTAAAAGAAATATTGTTAAAGGGCAATATGTAAGGGGGTCGAGAATGACTAGTTTGGATATGGATTTTGAACAGGAATGTAAAATATTGGAGAAAATGAATGTTTTTAGAGCGTGGATACCCTGAAAATTTTGTGTGTAATATTAGGGAAGAAGTTGAAAGAGGCAGGAAGGACAGATTTAAACCCATTTTAGGTAGCGGTATTTCTGTTGAGAGCACAAATTCCAACCCTGGGGTGAATAGAAACAATAACAAGCATGAAACATATGCAAGAAGTTTAGTGGTGGAATATAATGCTTCCAATCAAAGCATGAAAGAATTTTTGAGTATTGAATGGAATAAATGTTCTATTTTGACTGATATAGATGAAGTCACAAATATGCAACCAAAAATAGTGTATAAAAATTCTCAAAATTTAAAGAATATATTGGAAAGGAAAGTAAGTATTAAACAACAGGGTGACAGGAACAAAGTGGGAACATATAAGTGTGGTAGGTGTCAGCAGTGTCCATATATTATTAATAAAGGGGAAGTTTACATTGAGAGTAGAAAAAGATGGTTAAATAGTTATGATTACTATAATTGTGAAAGTAAATGGGTGATATATCTTGTCTTATGTCAGAAATGTCAATCTTTCTATGTGAGGAAGACTGAGAGACATTTGAAAAGAAGGATATATGAACACACATATGATATTTCAAAAGGGAAATACACAAACACACTTTTTAAACATTCCATTAATTGTACTGAATTTAAATATGTATTTTTTGTGTTAGATCAAATTAAACCTGACATAAGAGCTGGCCTGTGGGAAGAAATTTTAGAAAGTAAAGAACTTTGGTGGCAGGTCAACCTCGATGCAAGTACAAAACCTGGAATGAATGAGTTTATAACCATCTCCCCACTTCTTAAATTAAGAGCTAACAACATTTAATCAAATTCAATGTAATTTTAATAAATGGACACCAGAGGGGGTAAATACATACACAAAATAGATAGAGAAGAAAGACACTTGATAAATGAATATGTGAATATACTTGTCCTATTGCTTCTTAGAATATAACATGATTTTTTAAACATTTATTTTAACATGAAGTTTTAAACAACTATTTATTTATATATTTATTTATATATTGAATATTTAAATAGTTAGTAGAAGACTTGACAATCGTAAATAGGGTAACATTTAATCAAAGCACAAGGCACTTTTAAAAAGGAAGGCATTAATATGCATGGATTGTGTAACGTGATTTGTCTGTTTGAATTTTAAAACAAGGATTTTATTGGATTTTGAATTAAATTACTAGCTGTGTAAACTATTTAAGTTGGTGGGAATTTATGTAGTTTGTCTGATGAAGTCCTTTGGTTAGGACGAAAACGCATGTGTTATATGTGGTGAATAAAAGCGTTAATCAAACAACTGGGTTATCTGTGAACTAACTGGTTTGCAACATTTTGGAAGGAGTTCAGTTCGTTGCCTTTGGCATTTCTGTTTGGCTTCTTAGTGAAAGAATGCAAGATGTAAGTAAAATGTCCTGTGCAGACCACCTCAAGGCCCTATTCCTGTATTCTGTCTCCTACAGACTGTTGAGAGGAGATCCATGCCTGGCATACAAGGCATTGTCAGATCCCACTTTGACAGACCTCCTGCATATCTACAAAACAAACAGCACCAGAATTACCCATTCTAAAGACTTAAACCTTGCCTGTGATATAAATAGGATCTGCTGGAGAGACAGATATGTATCCCAGAGATTGCCCATAGTCTGGAACAGGCCCCCCCATCCATGTGAAGCAGGGTTCCTCCCAAACTCAATTCAAGTGTAACTTAGACAATTGGATGGGGAACAGGAAATTCATCCCTGGTTTGGCACCTATGTCTCTAAAGGACACAGTCAGCCTGTAAATGATTCATCTCCCATGCCCCTGCTTGTAAATGTTTCACCTTCCAAGCCCCTGCTTGCACTTACAAGGGGTACCAGAACTTATCTGAGATTTGGGAGGCATGTCTAAGCTTAAAAAGGCCCTCACAGTTGTTAGCCTAGTAAACACCTATGAACCTATGCAATTATACAAACCTATCTCTCCAGTATGTTATATTTAGTTTCCAAAAGAGACTGAGATCCCTTGAGCAGGTGTTTATGGCACCACTGGACTTGTGAATGTACAATAGGTCTGTCAAATTTGGATCTGTTTAAGTTGTATACACAAGGCAGATGTCACCTCTCAGTAGCTTATATGATACTGATAAGAGGGATAAGACTTTGAGATGGTCTGCATAGTTTTTACAATTCAGGCCGTTGTTTTTTTTTAGTGAGAAGGCATTGCAGTTATTTTTGGTCAGCCACAAACCCTTAACATTAGGTCTGACCTCCGATAAGGAAATTCCAAAAATGGGTGGCCCATGGTCTGAACCCTGTGTTACTCTGTGTTAGTCTTCTTGTGACAGGTATTTTGAAGGAGGTATAGTCATACACCCTAACTTCCTGGGTTTTGTTTGTGAGCCAGTTTGCTGTCCAACATGTTACGTAGGGATTGATATTTAGCTGGGAGAGATTATCTAAGATAACTGAGCATAGTAGGGTGTCAAATGCCTTTGCAAGGTTTAGATATAAGATGTACACTCCTTTGTTCATCCATTGCTTTAGTATTTTTTTAAATAAGTTGAAGAGTATGCCAGAATTGCCTTTAATTTAGCCAAACTGGGTTGAGTCAAGAGTCTGTAGGTTGCCCGTATCCATAGATATTAATTACATAATGATCCCTCCATACCCTTACAGATGGGAGTGATCAGGCTTATGGGTCTATAATTACCTGGGCCTGTTGAAACCTTACTTTTGTGGAAGGGAATGACTGTTGCTGTCCTGCATTCATCAGTCATGAATCTTGTTTTGAGGCTGATATTGAATAGCTTCTATAGGGGAGCAGACAAGCCATGTTCCACACTGACAAGCAGATAGCTTGGTATGTTGTCTGTCTCTATAAACATAGATAGTGCTTTGAGAATTTGTGTTTGTATGGGTAAGTTACTTGAGAATATTGGAGGGGAGAAGGTGTTAGTTTTTTTTTCTAATTTTTTGGTCCTCAAGGACTACATTGATACCAACCTGGACTCCAGTGCTCCACATCCATGCTGGGTATACCAGAATTTTGCTCTTCCCCTCCCCCAAGACTTGCTCTGGTGTTGCTGGGTCAGATGTTGATTTTGAGGGTGTCCTGGAAGTTCAGCCATCTGTATTTCCATTGAGTGGGATTTTTTTTATTTATATATCATACGATTTTGGTCTTGATTAGAACTTTCAGTAAACAATCTCTATAGGCTATAAAGAATTTTTAGCGATAATTGGAGGATCATAAGATCATAGGTGGCTACTAGGCTAATGGCTCCAGGGCCCTTACAAGGCAAGGCAAGTTCAACCTGTGTTCCCAAGGGTGTCTGGTTCAAGCAGAGACTAAAATCAGCACCTATTTCCACCCTCCAAGAAGGACACAATGAAACCCCCATGGTGAATTTCTGGTTACCCATCCAATCGTCCAAACTACGCTTAAATAGGACCAATGAGGGGCTTTCTTTAACATGAACAGGAAGCTTTTTCCAAAAATGAGGCAACCTCTGTGAGACAAACCTTTCTCTCCAGTAAGTTCTGTGTATGTCACATACCAGGTTAAGGTCCTTTGAGCAAGTGACCTGTGTGCCATTTGACTTGTGAATGTGCAGCATTTCCATCAAAGCTGGGTCAGAGATTGCTCTATATGCAAGGCACAGGTTGCCTCTGAGAAGTCTGTATGATACAGATTAAAGTGGCAATAACTTCAGTCTGTCTGCATAAGACAGATCTTGAAGACCCTGAATTTTCTTCATAAGAAACCTTTGTGGTCTCTCCAGTTGCTGCAGATCTTTTGAAAGGAACATACCAAAGGGAGTGTTGTACTTTATTATTGGCCTGATGAGGGAAGAGTACAGGAGGGTTATAACCTCTTTTTCTCTGGAGGCAATGCCCTTACTTATGAGATAAGCAATATAAAATGCCCTTCTTTTCATACCACTGTGGAGACATGTTGATCAAAGTTAAGATTGCTGTCATCCTGTGTACCCAGATCTCTAACCACTAACTCTGTGCTTAGAGTATTGCTATTGATGTGCTAGTTTGCAGGAACATCACCCTTGCTGAAGGGGATGATAATGCATTTTTTTGCATTAAGTTTAAGACCATGACTTTGAAACCAGTCATTAGTCTGTGTAACACCTTCTTGCAGGATGTTGATATTGATAGGGGTTTCTGTGATTGCTCTCAGTTTAAAATCATCAGCAAACTTTGTCAGCCACAGTCCTTTAGTTTTAGCTTGCACTTTGAGGAAGTAGACTCCAAACAGTACGGGCCCCAGAATTAATCCCTGTGGAACACCACTGGTTACAAGTCTGCTGGAGGAGGTAGAGTCCCCTATTTTGACTGTATGAGTTCTATCAGTGAGCCAGTTTGCAACCCACCTGACAATATATGGATTGATACCCACTGGGTGAGTTTATTAATGATGCCTGAGTGGGGGATTGCGTCAAAGGCCTTGGCAAAATCTAAGTAGGCCATATGCACAGATTTGCTCTTGCCTAGGGTTTGGTGACTGTTTTGAAAAAGTCCACCAAGTTTAGTAGGCATGATCTCCCCTTGACAAAACCAAACTGGGTGGGGTTGAGCATTTGGAGATTTCCTATATCTTTGTTAATAAGGTCCATGATGATTTGTTCCATGGCTTTGCAGATAAGGCTGGTGAGGCTAATGGGTCTATAGTTCCCGGGGTCTCCATTCCAATGGGATGATGCCAGTGCTTAGGCTGTGATTGAAAACCATGTTCAGTGGTGATGCTAATTCCTGTTTTAAATAACGTAGAACACAGCCAGGGATGTTGTCTGGTCTCATAGAGGCTGTGCTTTTGGCCTTGAAGAGGTCATTTAAGACCTGCTCTTCAGAGATACTAGGCAGGGGACAGGTATTTGGGATGCTTTGGGGTATATGTGGTGAGGGCAGGGGAGTGAAGTTTTCACGAAACCTGTCAGCCAGCAGGTTTGCTATATCCACAGGTTCTATATATATAGTACCATTTGCTACGAGTTCAGCACAAATCTGGGCCTTACTTTTGAGTAACTAAAGAATGCCTTGTGGTTATCCTTAGTTAAGGAAGCTAATTTGGATTCAGTCATCTTTGGAGGACTTCAATAGGAGTCTTATTTGCTTGTTTACGTTAAGGATGGAGTGTTTCCAGTTCTGAGACTGTTCCCTCCTGCTCTTAGATAGCAATTTCTTTCTCCTATTGTATAACCAATTAATGATAGTTATCCACCAGGCAGGTTTGTTTTTCCTTGATCTTGCTTTGGTTCTATCAGGTATGGCAGAGTCAATACAACTGATTCAAGTATTTTAGGGCTTTACATAGAAGTCTCTGGGGTGATGTTGGCACTAAACTTTTTTTTGCAAGAGGCAAAATCTATTGGGTTGGAATAGAAGGCATTATTATGAATAAGTTCAGAGCAATGTAAGGTATTGTTAATTAGTTTTCTAACATAGCTAAAGGAAAATGTATTATTATCTTCAAACATCAGCCTAAGTCTGTGGGTTGCTTTAGTGGATATGATAGCATTTGTCAGTTTTTTTGTTGTAATACTGTTGATATTTTAATTGAGGTGAGTGCTTTTGACTCTGTTATCTAATTTAAGGAGTTTCCATCTTCTGTTATAGATTTTATTTATGTTAGTGGACTATAGGGGTGACTTATTTTTGGATTTCTCATGATACTTGGTTTTGTTAGGGTCTACTAGCTCTATGCATTTGTTTACATGTGTATAGACTTCCTTAGTGAAGCCTCTGGCTGTATCAAGTTTAGGAGCAATGCAGTCATAGGTGAATTTGATGTGTCATCATAAACTAGGTTGATATTAATATGCTTGTAGTCCTTAAATTTCATGGAGTTTTCTGCAGCAGCTTTTGGGAGTTTAAAGGAGAAGGTCCCAAGACTGTGGTTAGACTTCACTGTGAAAGGATATGCCAGAGGAGAAGTACAAGAGAAGGTCATATTTGTAAGAATCAGGTCAAGAATGCTGTGTCAGCTAGTAGTTTACTTTTTACTGTCTGCTCAAGGGACATTTTTGTTCAAGTCTAGGAGTTTATGGGCATATCCTACATTGGAGGTATAGGTGTCCCAGTTTATTGAGGGGTACGGTAACTCATCCAAACTAATGGAGTTCTTGCTAATACGGAGATCATTTGGAACACTGAGGAATTGTATGTGGTCATCAGGTGACAAGGTGTTGTGTAACAAGCTATTAGTGAATAATTAATGCTATCTAGAGTAATCTGTAATTCAGTGAGTCCAGTGTGCAAGTCCCTAGTGGTCTGCCTAGAGTTATTATGTTCCAAAACAAATATGGAGACTGCACCACAATTGCCATTGTGTCTGAAAACACGAAAAACACAAAACCAAGGTACAGAGGGAGTGCTTTCTTTGCATTTAAACCAAGTCATAGTAACTATACAGATATGGATTTTTTTCCAAATGCTTGAGTACTCAAGATTGGTTAATTTATTCTTTAGACCTCTGGCACTGAGGAGAACCATTGATAGAATGTCCATCAACTGGACTCTGCCTAAAAGAGGCATTGGAATGGCAGCAAAGGCTTTAGTCAGTATGCAGAAGCCTTGGAAAAGAGGTGTAGACCATCCTTAGCAAAATAAGCTGAACTATAAAGTGGTAAAAGTGCATGTATATAAAATGTATATAAAAACTTTGTATAACTATGTATTTCATTTATTGATACTGTACTTAGTACTGTTTTTAGCCTTTTGGGTCAAGTCCAAAATGGACTTGCTTAATAAATTAATAAATAACTATTAAATTCAAGGCATGCCTTTTGTATTGTTGTGTTTTTGTCATGTGCTGTTGGGGAAGTATTATGATAGCAGCCATAATAAATATGCCATTGTAGTTCATAATCTGCTGGACAGATGGCAGGTACTTCCTGGTGCAAAGAAATATTATGAATTATTATTTTCAGGAGTCCTTCCCAAGGTAGAACTCCTAGGGTTTGGACTAATAATGAAATAGCACCTTAGAGCTAAAATGCTCCTGAATACTTAAAACAATCAGTCAAAACAAAATTAGAAAGGAAGTTTATAGAGTTGATGAGATGTTTTGAAGGCAATGCATGACTTCCATTTAAGATAAGTACTCCTTAAAAACACTTCCCTAGAGATTCATGAATGGGCCTATTGAGAGATGTATGGCATGCAATAAAAAGTCCCTGCTCCTACGACATGGTATTTTGTGATTCCACACACACAAGTACACATTCAAACACAAGCACACTTCCAGAAACACAAACACAAACAACACAGTCCCAATGCCTGTCCCTGAGTTGTCTGCTCTTTCCCCCAGTACCTGTTCTAGTTTAAGTACCATTAAGGGACAGTAGTTTAGAGTAGTACCCGGTGTCTAGTGCTTTACCCACCCCTGACTCCTGTACTGCTGTATGTGATGTTAAGGCACAAGGGGGGAGTAATCCTATTGGTTAGTGGTTTCCCCCACCCCTGATTTCTGAACTGCTGTATGTGACTTTAAGGCACATATGTAGTAATCCTGGTGGCTAGTGGTTCCCCCACTCCCCCTGCTAACCTTACTACTGTAAATGTCGATAGTGACATGGTGGGGAAGAGCACACTGATCTACATGTCTAAGAGAGTCAGTGAGTAATATCTACTTGGAGATGGTTCCAGAAGAGACAGCACATGACTAATCAGCATATTCCTCTCCCCCAGACTGCCCCATTAACATACAGCATGACCACAAATCTACCCCTTCATGGTTCTGCATGCCTTTGTGCTAGAAGACCATGTGCCTATAAATTAGGACTCTCTCTGAATTTAGAAAGGTTACTGTGACAACTACATGGGGTGTACACGTCGTGGGAACCTTTATGAATTCCTGCCTCTGTATTATCACCTTATTGATATTGTATAGCCTATAAGTACCTCATTAACTCATTACTTAACACCGTTTACTATCTGCTAAACAGGCATTTTTTATGGTATCGTACTAATCATTTATACTTCATTGTATTGTAATACTTCATACTTCTTTCCAGCTTTCACAGGTAGTGACCACTTTTTTCTAATAGCTCTATCTTCTTGACTGTATTTGTTGTTGCCCTGTGGTCTGGGTCATGAATGAAAAGGGTATTTTGACCAGCTCACCCATTTACATAAATAAACTATAATTTCTGTAAAATTGAAAATGAGACAATCATTTATCTGTATAAAATATATAATTTGATTGTCAGGCTTACAATTAACTGGCCTTAAAGAAAGTTTATTACCCTAACCCCATGAGGATATTTTCTACATACACATGTATATTAGGATTATTTCTGAAGGAGATTAAGGACTGACTTAGTCTCTTTGTAAGATGATACTTACACTGTAATCTTGGAAGGAATTTTATAATAAACATATCACTTTTTTTCTATTAATGATGTTTATTTTTATTACTAGATGGTGTTTGCTGCCCCAGTGGTAAATTTCAGATGTATGCTTTCAATCGGAACCAGCTCTTTGTCTGTAGTCCAGGCAGTGGTCACTGCTAAGTAACATATAATAAAAGAAATATAATGGGAATTCCTGTAGTCTTTCTGAACAGTTCAAGTTTTCTAACCTTATGATTTATCATGTAAGACTTTCTTGCAATTGTTCAGCTTACTCAGGTGTCTTGCAATACTGTATTCAATAATGCGTTACATCAATGAGATATAAAGCTGAATGGTGAATTCTCTGGCGTGACTAGGCATTCGTTCATTATCTACTTGCTTGCTTAATGTAATGCAAGGCCACAAGTGAGATGGAGCCTCCCCATGCATCACTCTGATGATGCCATATTGATGGTAAAAGCGCTCAGTCTTGAATAAATTGTTTTTTAGACCAGACATTCGTTGCATTGGTGACTTGAGGTGCAGTGGTTGGAATACTCTGTTTGTTATCTCTTCGACCCTGTGTTGGGTTGTATTTCTGGTTTGTGGACTTTGCAAGGCATAGATGTTTGTTTTTAGCAGTGCAACAACCCAACCTATCACAAGATGTAAATACACATGTACATGGACACACACACACACACACTCCTATTGGCAATTACAATTTCAAGAAATGTCAGTTTACCTTTTGCAGATCTTAGAACATGGAAGAAATCTGGAGTAATTTGTGAAAAAAAACACACAGACAGAGGGAGGATATCCAGACTGTACATATAAGGTACTCCAACTGAAAACTAAACTGCAGAGCCAAGCACTGTGAGGCAACAGCATTGGAGCTTTTCTCCCCAGGCCTCTGCTGAAAATGGGCTTCAACCCAGTTAGACTTTCCCGGTAATCAAATGTTAATAAATAAATAAATAAATAAATAAAATGAACACTGCCCATGCCATTTAGAAACAGATGGGCTACAGATGTCCCTTTCTGACTTTTGCTGATGCACACTGGTCAGTGCTGAAATTATCTTCCACTGTGTCTAGATCTTTAATGATCGTGTCATTTTTAAAATTAGCCTTTTATTTTGTAGTCATAACCGATATCCTTTTTGTAAAATTCCATGTTGCTACATTTCCTGACATTGAAGGCAAGATCAATATTACTGTATCAAGTGTGGAGTTTTTGTAGATCAGGTTAACATCTTTTGCTGAAGTAATTTTGTCCTTTAGGTGAGCTGAGATCCCAGCTTAGGGTAGTGGTGCCATCTCAGGTGGATATAAATGAATCCATGACACTTACTAAAAAGTATTAGGGCAATATTATTAATGTCCTAGCCGCATGTCCCCTGTCTGTGCAAACACACCACCTCGGGTCCCTCTTGTAAATAGGAACATACTTAAGCAGGACCAACAAGGTCAAAATAAATAAATTCTGTCACATGGTTGGAGTCAGTAGCATATTTGGTTATCTAGATCCCATTTCATCTTTTCTATTGAGAAGAGTAATAATCCAAAAGTTACCCCAATACAGATCCCTAATGGACATCACGGGTAGCCCCTCCCCCATCAAAATAGACAGGTAACTGTTCACGCTGACATGCTGTGTCATATTACCTATTCAGAATTTTACCTGCTGAATTACATATGGGTTAAGACTTCACACTTTTAGTGTAGAGATTGTTCCATTATGTGGCATAGTATTGCATGACATAGCAAAAACAAGACAAGTAGTATACTGTCAATCCTTTCTCAAGTGCTGCTGTTACCTCTTTAACAAACTCATACTGTAACATATCTGACAGAAGTAGGTCTCTTGTGTCATTTTGGATAAACTCCCTTATGAAAATCTTCAAGAGTTTATATAAAATACTGATCAGGCTGATAGATGGTACCATTTCATCCTATTCTAATAGAGCAGGGAATGTCTATGTGCTAACATTTTATTTAAGATTATTGAAAATTTTTTTTTTTAAGTTTACCTTAGTTCTGTATAGGAAACCAGCAGGTATGCTGGTTGGTCTAACTAAACTTGAGTTTTTCGTTTTCCTTTCAGCGGGAGTTATGTCTGTAAATAAATGAGGAATATCTCCCTTTATTTCTGTAGAACTCTGACATGTGTCTTTGCTTACTTTGAAGTTTACAAAACATTTTCTGCAAGTATATTTATGTCCTGTAGCTAAGTCATCCTCTCATTGTTTACTACTAACATTCATAGATTCATAGTTTTTTTTCCATTCAACTTTCTGATGTAAGTAAAGAATCTGTAGTGCATGGAGCACCATGATTGTGCTCCAAATACAGTTAAATTACATCCTGGTTCAATGCTACTCTAGTGCGAGACCTGACCTTAACAGCACTTTGAAGGGTGCCTAACAATTGTTAAGCACCCCTTTTGCACTGTTAAACTGGAGTCTAGAATTAAAAGCTGATAGCACCAATCGGTAAACAGCAGCAGCCAAAGGACATGAAATTACACCAGCCAGTAAACAACAGCAGATGTAGGACATAAAACAGTACCTGCAACAGCAGCAGCTGCAGGGCATGAAACAGCAACAACCAGTAAACAGCAGCAGACACAGGACATGAAATGGCTTCATTTCAACTCCCATTTCTGCCTGCTGTCTGCTATATTACAAGCACTATTATAAGCACTGTTTTAATTCAAACTGATTCACTTACTCAGGGAATACACAAGAACGTCAACCACTTCCCCACTGCTTTACTGGCACAAGACATCATATTTTTTTTTTGTTTTTTAATTTTAGTTATGTGTAAGCAGTAGTACATCATATGGAACAGATAGATTTCCATGCACTACAATGAATTACGAATGGATCTCCAGTCATAATGGATTACTATATGTTCTTGACATGGATGCCAAGATTCACCTCTCAAGCTTCTATCTCCAGATGAACTGCTTGGCATGTGGGTCTAGGGCACATAATAACCTGGTTATGATTCGAGATCTAATCATAATCTACATTATTATCATTTTTAACATTCGACAGATATGGAAGATTTGGTAACAAAATTAGTTGTTTCTGAAGAGTTAATCAACATTTGTTCTGTAATTAGGATAATTTTTAAAAGGTAGTGGTACCTCTTTTCTGTTGTATATCTTATTAGTTTTATGATTCCACAAATGTTTTGTTTTCCTTGTTGTTGCACCTATCTGTGTATTTCTATCTTACTTGTATGTGTTCATGAAAACCAAAGCATATTAACTCACCAGTAGTGCCCTTCGTAGACTTATTTGGGTCATTGTTAATGGCCTCTTAGTCTGTTTTCATGACATTTATTTCATCATCATTTATATTAATAAAGTCTAGAAGGATGATTTATTTATGATTGAGATTAATTTTACTTGTAGTTTAAAATTATGGTATCAAGCTCTTTATTATTTACTGATAATGTAATCCTGGATAAGGAGCAGAAACATTCTAGGCTTGTTGGTATGAAAACCCTCAAACAGCCCTACCAATGCAGATGCTGTTGTGGTAACAGTTAGTTGGGACATAGCAACTACTGTCCAGAATTCAGACTCCTGAAAGATGACATAAATCCCAGAGTGGCATAAATACTCAGACATAAAACCCCAATGTGGCATAAAATCTCTTCTGAAACCCAAAAGAGTTTAACTATAAGTACGTGTACAATGGTACTGAAACCAGTTATCAGTCTGTGGCATATTAAGTTCTCCTTAGCCTGATATGACGGTATAAGTGTGGGCAGTTCTGTTCATTCAAACACCATACACAGACATATAGCTATATCTATATATATATATATATATATGTATATATATATATATATATATATATATATATATATATATATATATATATATATAAAATTTATTTATTTATTTATTTAAAATAAAAAAAAACTATATATATATATATATATATATATACACACATACATATACATTGAAGGGTGAGGTTATGTGAATGTTCCATTCTAATCAGCCATGATAACTAAATATATTCAGTTCTTCTCATCGATGTAATATTTAAACCCTGTGTAACCTAATCATTATATTATTTGAGGGTACAAAACTTTCATTGTTATCCTATGTTGCATGGTCACTAAGTTCTGCTTGCTTCACATTCCATTCTGATCAATGGCATGGATCATATAGTATCTGTTTTTTGGATGCAATTGATATTTGATGGAGGTACCTGGATGATTGTTGGATGGTATGGAAATCAGACTTCATATATTTAACAAACAAGTGGGGGATAGAATTTACAGTTAAATATGCCCTCATACATATCAAATTTTCAGATGTGGACATTCTGAAAAGTAATGATGGTACATTACACAGTATAATTTTTAGGAAATATCCCAAGTTTAATACTTTATTGCATGCTGGATGCTGTCATGCTGGGCATACTATTTCAAGTATTCCAAAATCTCAGTTTTTAAGGATACATACAATTTGTTCAGAGAAGGTGGAATGTATCTGGCAAGAATCTGAATTGATGGATAGGTTTTGTAACGGGATACAAGTATCAGGAGGTTGTTCAGGCACATGACTTGGCTAGGGGGTTTAATAGATCCTAATTGTCAGAATATAAACATAAGAGAACTTCAGATACACTCAGATTAATTACAGACTTTGGGAACAATACATAATTTTTCAAAGCAAATTATACAAAAACATTGAGAGATTTTATTGTCAGATAAGTTGTTGAGTGAGTTATTATCACCTAGACGTCAGTTTTCATACCAAAAGGGTAAATCATTAGAAGTGTGTTTTAATCATTATAAACAGAAAAATAACTTTTTGGAAGTAGGCAGCCAGACCACTGCTGATGGTTGGTAATAATAAATTGGGTTATTTAACTTGTTACTTGTAATTGCTCATCTCTTTATATTGGACAAACTTCACGTCCTTTATAAATATGTATATCAGAACATATGAGTGACATTAGAAATGATTGTATGTCAAATGCTCTTTTCAAACATACTAAGAAACATCCCACTGCTAAATTTATTTTTGTTATTATTGACAAAATTGCGTATAATAGATCAAATAAATCAGGCTGACATGCTATATTGAATTATAAATAAAAGTCATGGATCTTTAGACTGCGCGGTTTGTTTTCACCAAGTCTTAATGAACATCTTTGATTACCCAATGACAGCTTGTTATATTAATTGTTTACATATTTAAAGCTGCATGTTTAATTTGAACTTTAACATTGAGGAAGGCAATATATGCTAAAACCGGTCTTTTATCTATTTCATTGAACAATGAATTTGTAAGGTATATTTTAATATATGCACTTTATAATTTTGGCTCACTGACATTGTATACTGGCTTTTTTTTGAAATTGCAGTTGAGTCTTTTTGTTGTTGCACCTTGCTGTATTTGTGAGGACTGTGGATGAGTTAGATACTCAGAGATCTCCCCTTAAAAGTGTATAGGAGACAGCATACAAGAATAGAGTTTAGCAACAGGTTTTTCAGTTGTCTGCATGTTGTCTGGTAACAGTCATGAAACAATGTAAAAGATAAAATTGTTTCATTCATTTATTCTTTTGGTTTATGTGTCTGTTCACAGCTTAGTGAGAAGTATGGACCTGTATTTACAGTCTGGCTTGGTCAACAGCATACAGTTGTACTTTGTGGATATGAAGCGGTGAAAGAAGCCCTGATTGATCAAGGAGAGGAATTTAGTGGCAGGGAACTTGCTGCTATCTTTAAAACTTACCTTAAAGGACATGGTAAATATTTTTTTTTAATTAAAGAATAAGTGAAAGTGTTGTAGCTTGCCAGAACTGAATACATCTCTAGTATGTAATGCCAATCACTTTTACAGTAAATGAAAATACATTCACTGAATGCCATTTCGGCACAGCATTATTATTCAAAACAGCACTTGATGAAATCAAAAATGCTTTACAATTGTCTGTTTTGTGGTTTGGGACTGTGACTCTCACACTGTTTATGCAGGGGTAGATTCCCAGTACCTTGATACTTAACTATTCTAACATCAGATTTTTGTATCTGGGAAAAGATCAAGTTCTCTGATTTGTCAAATTTAGATTTGAGCCACCAGACTCAGAGAGTAATTGTAGAGATACCTGTAAATTATCTCCATGAATTTGCCTTGCGGATAACATGCTTGTTTTGTTTACAAATTCAGAATATGTACATTGGAATCAAACATTTTCTAGCACAGGTATTTAAAATAAAGCAATTGAGCACAATATTCCATGGTGAATATTTTTGTTGAGTACAAGGAGAGGAACACATTTTTGAAGTCAATTGGTAGTAAGTGAAATGAGGCATTAAGGCTATCTCTGGGATTCATTAATGCCTACACTAAGCATACTCTGAGTGTACACCAGTCTGAGTGAAGAGAAAACACAAGCATAACTCACATCTCCTTCTTCCTAATTTTAGTTTTCTTACTGATTTTCTTGCAGCCTTAAAAACTGAAGAGAATTCATAAAGTTTACCAAAAAGTGCAGACTACACGTAAAGTGTGAACTTTTTGAGTGACTAGAAAGCATGAAAATGTGGCAGAGATGTTCCTGAATACAGATCACGTACACTTAGTGTAGGTGTTAATGAATCTGGCCCATGTTTATTTCATAAGTTTCCATATATGTTTGTTTAAAGTTATTACAGTATATCAAATTAAAGAGACAGGAAATGACTTTCTAATTGATGACTGTGGACTAATATAACACATTTAGTACCACGTCTTACTATGTCAGTGGTACCTTGGAAATTATAAAGCAATACGTGGTCAACAACCATTTTTGGCAACCATCTGCATTTTAGACAAAGCTTTTTCAACATCTTTCATTACAAGGTTTCAGCTGGCATGGCCTTTATCAGCATGGTATATAGGGTTTATTTTACCTTTAATTTTATATTGTGATCAGAACCTAAAAGTCAAAGCCCTGTGTAATCTGTCTGCTGGTCTGTTGGAATATACTTATATGATTACATGTTGGAATTTCAATAGGTATTAATTGTCATTAAATAATTACTTGTAAGACAAGCTGTTACAAAGGACTAGATGCTGTAGTCAAATAAACCAATTTCTTCTGACAGAAAGTGTATATTTTGTATAGAGGTATCAACATGTAATTATTGGATATATAATCTTTTCTAGAAACATGTCAAACAACAGATGGCCGTAGCTGTGAGATATGTTACTTGTACATGGCATGGCATATATATTCTGACTGTGTAACACAATCCCTTAACATGACTACATGTATGAATCATCATATGGTCGCATAACATCAAAACTGAACCTGAAAGCCTAAAATGAATGAACGAATGAACTGTATTATAAACTAAAGCAGTTTTTAAACCAAAGTAGAGCAGTGATATGTATAATCTTAGTCAACATGATTTTTTTACAGTGGGATTCCACCCACTGATATAGGGACTACACCCCAAGATTGTTAATAACTAGATGTACTCACACCAGGGCTGCACTGTCATCCTTCTAGGTCCCATGATTGTGGAAGGGCTTGTGCCCCAATCCTAATAATAAGTAAATATACTGATCCCAAGCTTGCACTACATTAAAGTAAAGAGAACACTTGGTATTCCAGTAAACACATATGTGCTTGTCTTTTGTTTATAGTTTCCACATACAGTTGTTTAACTTCTGTAAAGTAAGACAGACCCTTACATGTGATATTATGTGTGTATTCTTGACCATAATATCAACTAAGAAAGTTCCACATTTGAAATCTCAGTAGGTGTGCCACTGTGATAATTTGTTTCTGAAATAAACGCAGGGTTTGTTTAACAGTTTTAAAACTTCTGCCAATCAAGGAACTACTCTGCTTAGGAAAGTACTAAGAATTTGTTTAAAAGCTACAGTTTAACTAAATAAACACAGTTTACTTGGTATTATACCTCCAATGTAGGCACAACATGTAATTATTTCACTTAAAATAACTGTGGATGCTAAGCTTTATGCAGACAATTCTGTAAACATTCTGAGTGAAGTAGAACAGTTTCTGAGTTTTCCTCCTTCACTACTGAAATATCAGCCCTCATGCATCTTAAACTTCTGTTATAGATGATAGAGGTGCACTCATCCAAACATGAAGGCTGTTGGGTCCCTGACCCTCCATCACCCAGGACTTGCACCAGGACCTCCCACATTCCAGAGGTTTAAAGGTCTGGCTCCTGAGTAAAGCAGATTTTTGTTTTGCAATTTAGTTTGCAAGTACTATTATACACTAGAGTTAAATGTATACATTTTTTAAATTTTTAATGCTCAAATTTAATGTAAATAGATTGGTTGAACATTTGCAGTTTCAGAGTCTCAATTCTGAAAGCTGGCCAAGTTAGTAACACATTTCTATCATGCATTCAGTATGTCAAATGTAGTTATCATCTGTATAATCTATGTGAACAGTCTACAATTCCAATATATAAAGATGGTTAAGGCTATAATGTTTCTCACTTACATATCTGTTCATTTTCTAACCAAACAAAGCAACAGTTTAAGGGGTAAACATGATGCACACCAAGGAGACATAGGGAGACATCATAAGTGAACCATGATATAATCCAGTGATTATCTCAATATCATTTGAATACAGTGCAATGATAGAAAACCTCAGTATTCTTCTGCCAAGCTGTGACTTTATCAAGTTGACTGTGTGTGTGTGTGTGTGTGTGTGTGTGTGTGTGTGTGTGTGTGTGTGTGTGTGTGTGTGTGTGTGCGTGTTTGTGTGTGTTCATATGTTTATACATATGTGTTTGGATGTGTGTGTGTTCATATTATCTTTACATGAGGTTTCAGGAATCGACATATACATATATATATATATATATATATATATATATATATATATATATATGGGGCATTGTGTTGAGATCATTTACCATTTCCATAGAAAGACAATTTTGTTTCTTATATTTGTTAATTTGCTGGGGAGAGGACTGATTCACAAGAGCCCTTTTCAGCTACAGTCCAATTACTGACCATATCACTCTTTTAAAATACCTTCAGTACACAGTATTTGTCAGCTGCATATTACAACTGAACAAGCACCCATAACTGCAGATGTAAAAGCACATACACATAATTGCATGTTTTGTGCAGTTTTATATACACAGAAGGTCAGTTTCATAACAAATTTAAATTAGATGAACATTTAGCAACGTTCATATAATAAAGCATTAAACATGGATATGCTGAGTAAACTGGCAAATAATTCTGTATCTTAAAAAATAAATCTGCATGATACTGATGAGGAATCATAACAACAGAGACAGTAAGACAAAGGAACTGTGAGTAGTCTTTTGCAGTGTGCAAATAATTTCCTCCCAGTTTGCCAAAACCACATTTGCAAACTGCTGTGCAAACTATACCTATTTGCTTCACCAGATTGTTGCAAGTAGTAAATTCTATAAAACAAAAAAAAAAATGTTTGTCAAACTTACATTTATCAAATCACAGAGCAATATAATCTGGTTATTCAAAAACTCAGAATGTAAAGATATATATTCACTAAGTCACTCAGCTGTCATATCATGGGGAATGCAGTTACAGAGTGATTCAATATCAACAGTAACTAATAACATTTCTGACCATTCAATATCAGTGTTTATTAATTTTTGTAAAAAGTCCCATGAATCTTTAATATATGATTTTATGTCACAAACTACTTTTTTGTACATTGGGCCTACAAACATTGCCAAGGCTTTGTTTTTGAGCCAGCCAATGACACTATCAGATGAAATGTTTTGTTTGTCTTTTCGGCTTTTACCGGTTAGGGGTTGCCACAGTGGAACTCTGGTCTGCTATTGATAGGTAGTAGATTTTTTTATGGTGCTGAGTTGCCAGCCCGATGCCCAACCTTCAGCGAAGGCATGCCCATTCACGCAGGTCTTTCGGAGGCTACTCGACTGTGGGGAGGACATGCAGACTCCACATAGAAGGCACTCTAGCCGAGATTTGAACAGGAGAACCTCTTGCTGTGAGGCAACAACACTACCGCTGTACCACCTCGGCTACTATAAGATGAAATGGAAAATCCAAATAATGCTTGTATATTTTTGGAATCCATATAATGCATTTAGTTTAGGATATTTTACTGATAGAAAATTGCATAGATCAAAATCTTTCTTTTTCCATAAAATTAAATCCAATATTAATGAGTACATTTTTGATTGGCTATATTAATCTCTGTATTAGAAACCTTTTAATATATAAAGGCATTCTGTAATAATAATCTCATTCTAGAAAGGTATATGTCTATTTCCATAATCAACAAGCTACCACCTTTGTTTGGCTTCATAAACCTAAGTGATTTATCCTTTTTAAAATATCTAGTGTACTTCTTTAAAAGCTACTCGAATTGTAAAATGAAAAGGTGGTGTTTTATGTAGTGCTTGTCTAATTTCAGTGGATCAAGTGTCCTCAAAGTCTGATTTGGGGTAGAATTATAGTAATTTTTCTTCTAAAAAAAGTTTGTTTCCGCCAGAATTAGTCATACCACTTAGTAAATATTTAAATTCAAAGTTTAATGTCTTTATTTTAAGTAAGGTCTCAGTTGTGCTAGTTCTAATTGTTGGCACAAATGAGAAAAACTTTATAAAATAATTTTAAAACATCATCAGAGTACTCCCTGTCAGATAAATTATAAATCAGAAGCTGACATTCCACACAGCAAAACTAGTGACAATGATTCCATGATTGTCTTCTCCCTCTGTTTGCCGTTCATCCTTTCATGTTGTAAAAAGTTCTGCCTTTATTCACCAAAGTGATTTGTAGCCCTTACTAAAGATCCATTTGGCTGATGTGAGACTCCAGACTTCATTGAAGGCTTTCTTGTCTCCTGGTAGCCAACTGAGTTGAACATCTTTGTACTTTTGAGGGACCTGGTAAAAAAGTTTCCATTTGGTGGAATCCAGTCTGTCCATGTGAATCAGGTGTGTTGCCCTTCCTTTTATTTTTAAAGAATGTAATACTGTAAACGGTGTTATTCGGATAAGGCATCTAATCTCTCGACAGCATTTTAATGTCCTGTTTCTTTTGAATCAGATCATGCCTATTCAAATTAATGAACATATTCACCACGGCTGTCTTATGATCTTTAAACTTGCCGTGCTCTGTTGTACATTGATGAAGGTCATTGACTTTGTTTTAAGTTAATTTAGTTTTATTTCATTGTGTTTTAACAAGATGTTAATAAGTTGCAAGCCCACCTTGTTAAAAAGTTCTTTTAACTCAAGAGAATGTGGATTTTTCTCCATAATGTTGTTTGGAAATTTCTCCAGTTAAAGATCCTTTAGAATGAGTTTTAACTAACTCTTCTAGGAAAGAATGTCCCACATCATAGATTGGTATTTTATAGTTGTTTTTCAAACTGATTAATCATTCATTTGATATCTGTTCACATTCTGATATATTAGCAAACTTAGCTAATGGGGAAGAAGACTTTTCTTTGAAATAAAACCATCCCTTAATCTGATTCTTGCTTTCATTTGGATCAGATCCAAACTTGGGGTTTCACACAAATCCACAGAAACGTATTTCCTGGATGTCAGCTCCTGTGTTATTAGCCCCTACTTCTGCTGCTTTCCCCAAATGGACCAACAAATTGCAAAAAGAATTTGAAACACTATGTATGGTCAAAGCGTTTAAATCAGATATGTTTGAGTAAATGTTCAACCAAAAAAAAAAAAAATCCCAAACCAAAACTTGAGTAAGGGTAAATATTTGGTAACACAATCTAAAAACCCAAGTGAGCTAATGGATTTCAAGGCATAAAATTGTAAACTTCCCCAAAACAATAACATTTGTTTATCGCTTTTGTCCAGCAATGTTATTCAACAATGGACTTATTCTGAATAAAAATAACTTACAAACATAATCATGTGACAAAGTCATTGATGAACAATAACTTTATAGGTCTCAGTCTTAAAAAATGTTTATACTAATTATCAATCAAACCTAGCAAATTATCTGCATTCACTTCTAATAGAGGATATACTTCCTTTTCTTCCAATAACAAATCAAAATCACCTCCCTTTGCTGACAAATGTATAGAATCTAATACAGAAAACACAAATTTCTTATAATTTCCACAAATAATAGAATGTCTGTATAAAGCATTATTTATGTCCTTTTGTTAGATTGCATATTGATCTTTATATATGCACTTCTGCAAACTCAGGTTGTTTTCCCCACATAAAAATGTTCGCAATGTGTGCAAAAATCAATATATACTACGCATTTACCCAAACAAGTGATGAACTGTTTTATAGGAATTTCAAATTGTAGGTTTCAGCTTCAATATTTGCACCTTCAGAAATAATTCTATGGTATTCATACATACCACATTTAAACATGCTTTTTGGTCTGGTCCTATTCTCCCCGCTATCTCAATGGTTATTTTCCACTATTGATTACAAATATTTGGCCTTCCAATTAATAAAATGAGGCTTCTTTTCAATTACTTTACTCAGGTTCTCATTCCCTGAAATAATTTTCCTGGTGCATCCAGTAATACTTTTAATAAAAATAAAAGTTAAACACATGCTATTTTTTTAACATTTCACGGTAGTATAGACAAATGATTGTCATTTTTTATTGACTTTAATCCTTAAATCATCCCAGTGATTTGTAAAAAAAAAAACAGTTTTTATGAGGAACAGACAAAAACTATGAGGCAAAAATCTGGACATTCTGCGAAAATCTGTACAGTTGAGAGGTATAATATAGTTGTTTTGCAAATGTGTAGCAGATCTATCAGGGATGGATCAGAGAATGCCTTGTAAGATAACCATACCACATACTGCAATGTACTGGAGTCACTCACAGTTCAGCTCAGCACCATATTGATGGTTAATTTTAACTATCCCACCATAAACTGCCATATATACTCAACCACTAACATGCAGACTCAAAGATTCCTGGATTTTGCCAGTGCAAACATCCTGGAACAGCTAGTCTGCACTCCTACTAGGGGTGCAAATATCATGGATTGGGTACTCACAAATATGAGGGAACTTTGCACCCCCCTTTGTGTGATGTCCTCACTGGTCAGATCAAATCACAAAGTGGTAACCCCTGAAATAAATATAAAGGCTGAACTCCCAGCAAACCCCAGAACCCTAAAGAACATTTCCAAGGCAAACTACTTCCTAATTAAGTGAAGACATAGCTAAATTTCAAGCCCCCCCCCCCAAATTCAGAGAACATGGTGGCCTATGTGGAAGTGTTATGGAAACCCTGTACAAGCATCTAAATAACTGCATAAAAAACTGTAGTTCCAAACCTAAATAAACTGAGAAAAACTCCAAAAACAAGCCCCCTTGGTGGATCACCAGCATAAATAGGTTGTGCAATGAAAGAAAGAAAGAAAGAAAGAATAAAAGAAAGAAAGAAAACCTTAAAGGAACCCCACAACAGTGTGCTGAACTAATAGTAAATGGAACTTCCTATACTGAACCAGGGATATAGAAAATTTGCTGGCCAATAAATTTAGCTCCAATTTCATCCCCTGTCACCCACAGTTCCCCCAGGAAATGCCCTCTACCATTTCTTCCCCAACTATCACTAAAGAGTAGGTCCTCACTGCACTCTCCACAGCTAAAACACTGCATCATTGGGTCCTGCTAATATCCCAGGGTGTCTCCTTAATAGATTGAAACGTGAAATGTTAGGCCCACTAGAATCTCTGTTCAAATACAGCCTCCAGACAGGCTTCATCCCTAGGGAATGGAGGACTGCAACTTTTGTCTCTCTACACAAAGGTGGACCATTAACACACCCAGGGGACTACAGACCAATAAGTTTGACTAGTCTTGTATGCAAGACCACACTGGACTGATCTCAGACTGGCTTCATCAAGGGTAGGCCATGACTACTAAACTTGGTAGATTTCCTCAAGAAGGTCTCTAATGCCATGGATGAGAGCAAAATAGTACATACTGCCTACCTTAACCTAGCAAAAGCATTTGACACAATGCCTCACTCAAGTATTATAGAAAAACTCACAAATGTAAGCATAAATCTCTATGGCACCCTATGGATAGCCAAATGGCTCACAGATAGGACACATGGAGGCAAGGTGGGGGAATCCCCCTCTACCAAGAGGCCTGTTACTAGTAGTGTCCCACAGGGCTCAGTACTAGGACCTCTCCTGTTTGGAATATACTTCTGTAAAGTCAAAGCAAATGTAGAGGGCCTTTGGCTGACCACATTTGCTGATGACTGCTGGCTGAGTGTAATCAATGAATCCCCCATAGATGTAGATATCCTCCAGGAAGGTCTGACACAGGAAAAATAACTAGTGCCAGAGCCATGACTTAAAACTCAATGCAAAAAATTCACAATTATACTCTTTAGGAGGATGACTACCCCTGCAAATTACAA
Organism: Protopterus annectens; assembly: GCF_019279795.1. Taxonomy (NCBI): domain Eukaryota; kingdom Metazoa; phylum Chordata; order Ceratodontiformes; family Protopteridae; genus Protopterus; species Protopterus annectens. The sequence continues at coordinate 662,267,039 of NC_056725.1, forward strand.
CACCGATAACACTCCCCTAAGAGTAGACCCAGCAGTAAGGGGCTTGGGAACTCAGGTTGACAGTAACCTTGACTTTGATCACCATGTGTTGAATCTTAGTAGAGAGCTGCGGCATGGTCCATAGATGGGGATCTACAACTATCAAATATATTGAATTGGACTTTATCTAAAGCTAGTTGGACATGGATTAGCTTAAGCATATTATGTTTTTTGACCACTCTTGAGGCATGCTTAATTTTTATATATATTAATACACCTCCACTTCTGGGCTCTTCTTGTGCAGTAGCTGTTCTAAATGTATGGAAGGCCTTATAGTCTTGTGCTATTGAGGTGTCATCTGTAGCTTTAAACCAAGTCTCAGTAACCACACAGATGTCAACACTATCCAGGGTGAGGAGTGCTTCCAGGTAGTATAATTTCTTGTTGAGACTCCTAGCACTGAGCAGTAAAACTTTTAGTTCATCTTGCCTAGAATTTAGTATGTCGAAAGATTTATAAGATTTGCATTGCCTAAAAGAGGATGCTCCCTGGACATCCCCCTCAACTGATTGCAGACATCTTATCTTGGTCCTTTAACAAAATGATTGCCAGATGTATCAATGAAAGACTGAAGTAGAAAGTGCGAGAAACCAAAAATATAAGGAAGGCAGGGGAGCAGTAGCTAGAATGGATACAGACACTTCAGTTTGTTAGCGGGGGTATTCACAGCTTTAGTTTAGACGATATACAGTTTTTTACAAGATTCTTTCAAGAACTTAGTGCCGTTAGAAGAAAGGGCAGATAGGAGGGGACTTTAATATAGTCATGGATTCCATATTAGACAGAAGTATGCCTGAGGTGGTAAAACATATCAGTACAAAGCATTTTTCAAAAGAAAACTTTGTTAATTCTTACATCATGAAATGTTAAAAAATAGCATGTGTTTAACTTAAGTGTAGATGCAAACACTATTAAAAGTATGACTGGATGCACCGGGAAAATTATTTCAGGGAATGAGAACCTGAGTAAAGTAATTGAAAAGAAGCCTCATTTTATTAATTGGAAGGCCAAATATTTGTAATCAATAGTAAAAAATAACCATTGAGATAGCGGGGGGAACAGGACCAGACCAAAAGGCATGTTTAAATGTGGTATGTATGAATACCATAGAATTATTTCTGAAGGTGCAAATATTGAAGCTGGAACCTACAATTTGAAATTCCTATAAAGCAGTTCATCACTTGTTTGGGTAAATGCGTAGTATACCTTGATTTTTGCACATACTGCAAACATTTTTATGTGGGGAAAACAACCTGAGTTTGAAGAAGTGCATATATAAAGATCAATATGCAATCTAACAAAAGGACATAAATAATGCTTTATACAGACATTCTATTATTTGTGGAAATTATAAGAAATTTGTGTTTTCTGTATTAGATTCTATGCATTTGTCAGCAAAGGGAGGTGATTTTGATTTGTTATTGGAAGAAAAGGAAGTATATCCACTATTAGAAGTGAATGCAGATAATTTGCTAGGTTTGAATGATAATTAGTATAAACATTTTTTAAGACTGAGACCTATAAAGTTATTGTTCATCAATGACTTTGTCACATGATTATGTTTGTAAGTTATTTTTATTCAGAATAAGTCCATTGTTGAATAACATTGCTGGACAAAAGCGATAAACAAATGTTATTGTTTTGGGGAGGTTTACAATGTTATGCCTTGAAATCCATTAGCTCACTTGGGTTTTTAGATTGTGTTACCAAATATTTACCCTTACTCAAGTTTTGGTTTGGGATTTTTTTTTTTTTTGGTTGAACATTTACTCAAACATATCTGATTTAAATGCTTTGACCATACATAGTGTTCCAAATTCTTTTTGCAATTTGTTGGTCCATTTGGGGAAAGCAGCAGAAGTAGAGGCTAATAACACAGGAGCTGACATCCAGGAAATACGTTTCTGTGGATTTGTGTGAAACCCCAAGTTTGGATCTGATCCAAATGAAAGCAAGAATCAGATTAAGGGATGGTTTTATTTCAAAGAAAAGTCTTCTTCCCCATTAGCTAAGTTTGCTAATATATCAGAATGTGAACAGATATCAAATGAATGATTAATCAGTTTGAAAAACAACTATAAAATACCAATCTATGATGTGGGACATTCTTTCCTAGAAGAGTTAGTTAAAACTCATTCTAAAGGATCTTTAACTGGAGAAATTTCCAAACAACATTATGGAGAATAATCCACATTTTCTTGAGTTAAAAGAACTTTTTAACAAGGTGTGCTTGCAACTTATTAACATCTTGTTAAAACACAATGAAATAAAACTAAATTAACTTAAAACAAAGTCAATGACCTTCATCAATGTACAACAGAGCACGGCAAGTTTAAAGATCATAAGACAGCCGTGGTGAATATGTTCATTAATTTGAATAGGCATGATCTGATTCAAAAGAAACAGGACATTAAAATGCTGTCGAGAGATTAGATGCCTTATCCGAATAACACCGTTTACAGTATTACATTCTTTAAAAATAAAAGGAAGGGCAACACACCTGATTCACATGGACAGACTGGATTCCACCAAATGGAAACTTTTTTACCAGGTCCCTCAAAAGTACAAAGATGTTCAACTCAGTTGGCTACCAGGAGACAAGAAAGCCTTCAATGAAGTCTGAGTCTCACATCAGCCAAATGGATCTTTAGTAAGGGCTACAAATCACTTTGGTGAATAAAGGCAGAACTTTTTACAACATGAAAGGATGAACGGCAAACAGAGGGAGAAGACAATCATGGAATCATTGTCACTAGTTTTGCTGTGTGGAATGTCAGTTTCTGATTTATAATTTATCTGACAGGGAGTACTCTGATGATGTTTTAAAATTATTTTATAAAGTTTTTCTCATTTGTGCCAACAATTAGAACTAGCACAACTGAGACCTTACTTAAAATAAAGACATTAAACTTTGAATTTAAATATTTACTAACTGGTACGACTAATTCTGGCGGAAACAAACTTTTTTGGAAGAAAAATACTATAATCCTAACCCAAATCATACTTTGAGGACACTTGCTCCACTGAAATTAGAGTAGCACTACATAAAACACCACCTTTTCGTTTTTACAATTCGAGTAGCTTTTAAAGAAGTACACTGGATATTTTAAAAAAGGATAAATCACTTAGATTTATGAAGCCAAACAAAGGTGGTGACTTGTTGATTATGGAAATAGACAAATACCTTTCTAGAATGAGATTATTATTACAGAATGCCTTTATATATTAAACGGTTTCTAATACAGAGGTTAATATAGCCAATCAAAAATGTACACATGAATATTAGATTTAATTTTATGAAAAAAGAAAGATGTTGATCTATGCAATTTTCTATCAGTAAAATATCCTAAACTAAATGCATTGTATGGATTCCAAAAATATACAAGCATTATTTGGATTTTCCATTTCATCTTATAGTAGCCGCGGTGGTACAGTGGTTCTCCTGTTCGATTCTCGGCTGGAGTGCCTTCTGTGTGGAGTCTGCATGTCCTCCCCGTGGTTGAGTGGCCTCTGAAAGACATGTGTGAATGGGCGTGCCTTTGCTGAAGGTTGGGTGTCGGGCTGGCAACTTGGCACCATAAAAAATCTACTACCAATCATTAGCAGACCAGAGTTTCACTGTGGCGTCTCCTAACCGGGAAAAGACAAACAAAAATTTCATCTTATTGTGTAATTGGCTGGCTCAAAAACAAAGCCTTGGCAATGTTTGTAGGCCCAATGTGCAAAAAAAGTAGTTTGTGACATAAAATCATATATTAGAGATTCATGGGACTTTTTACAAAAATTAATAAACACTGATATTGAATGGTCAGAAATGTTATTAGTTACTGTTGATATTGAATCACTCTGTAACTGCATTCCCCATGATATGACAGCTCAGTGACTTAGTGAATATATATCTTTACATTTTGAGTTTTTGAATAACCAGATTATATTGCTCTGTGATTTGATAAATGTAAGTTTGACAAACATTTTTTTTTGTTTTATAGAATTTACTACTTGCAAAAATCTGGTGAAGCAAATAGGTATAGTTTGCACAGCAGTTTGCAAATGTGTTTTTGGCAAACTGGGAGGAAATTATTTGTACACCACAAAAGACTACTCACAGTTCCTTTGTCTTACTGTCTCTGTTGTTTGTTATGATTCCTCATCAGTATCATGCAGATTTATTTTTTAAGAGTACAGAATTCTTTGCCAGTTTACTCAACATATCCATGTTTGATGCTTTATTATGTGAACGTTGCTAAATGTTCATCTAATTTACATTTGTTATGAAACTGGTCTTCTGTGTATATAAAACTGCACAAAACATGCAATTATGTGTATGTGCTTTTACATCTGCAGTTATGGGTGCTTGTTCAGTTGTAATATGCAGCTGACAAATACTGTGTACTGAAGGTATTTTAAAAGAGTGATATGGTCAGTAATTGGACTGTAGCTGAAAAGGGCTCTTGTGAATCAGTCCTCTCCCCAGCAAATTAACAAATATAAGAAACAAAATTGTCTTTCTATGGAAATGGTAAATGATCTCAACACAATGCCCCATATATATATATATATATATATATATATATATATATATATATATATATATGGTTCTACCTGACATAGCCGAAACCACACAACACCGACAACCACATCACCGACACCACATATGACAGAGTCCATAAACACGAAACCACACATAAGTACACAAACAAAACCCCATACACTGCACACCACAATAACAATTATTAAAACAAAACACATCCCCATTCCACAAACCACACACACAACACAAGTATATATATATATATATATGTATATGTCGATTCCTGAAACCTCATGTAAAGATAATATGAACACACACACATCCAAACACATATGTATAAATATATCATTTTCATACCACAAGGGTAAATCATTAGAAGGGTGTTTTAATCATTATAAACAGAAAAATATATATTTTTTTCTTTAGTTCTTTCTTTCTTTCTTTCATTGCACAACCTATTCATGCTGGGGGTCCACCAAGGGGCTTGTTTTTGGAGTTTTTCCTCAGTTTATTTAGGTTTGGAACTACAGTTTTTTATGCAGTTATTTAGATGCTTGTACAGGTTTCCATAACACTTCGACATAGGCCACCATGTTCTCTGAATTTGGGGGGGGGGGGGCTTGAAATTTAGCTATACCTTCACTTAATAGAAAGTAGTTTGCCTTGGAAATGTTCTTTAAGGTTTTGGGGTTTGCTGGGAGTTCAGCCTTTATATTTATTTCAGGGTTTACCACTTTGTGATTTGATCTGACCAGTGAGGATATCACATAAAGGGGGGGTGCAAAGTTCCCTCATATTTGTGAGTAGCCAATCCAGGATATTTGCACCCCTAGTAGGAGTGCAGACTAGCTGTTCCAGGATGTTTGCATTGACAAAATCCAGGAATCTTTGAGTGTGCATGTTAGTGGTTGAGTATGTATCCCAGTTTATGGTGGGATAGTTAAAATTAACCATGAATATGGTGCTGAGCTGAACTGTGAGTGACTCCAGTACATTGCAGTATGTGGATCCATCCCTGATGGATCTGCTACACATCTGCAAAACAACTATCAGACCTCTCAACTGTACAGATTTTTGCAGAATGTCCAGATTTTTGCCTCACATTTTTTGTCTGTTCCTCATAAAAACTGTTTTTTTTTATAAATCACTGGGATGATTTAAGGATTAAAGTCAATAAAAATGACAATCATTTGAGTTTCAGACTTCATAGCCTTCAGAAAATGTATGATTACACAAATCCTGTTATTCTAGCAACTTTCTAAGTTTTTAATAGCAATATTTAAAATGTGTCCCTATTTTTGGGCCTTTGTCCCCCCAAGGCTTTGTTCAGACTTCTTGCAGTAAGAGGTTGAGAGGCATAGATTCATAGATTCATAGATTAGTACTAGGCTAACTGCCCTTGCAAGCCATTTTAAGCCTAGCCAATTATCCCTTGTGAGACTCAAACCCTGCACCTTGTGTTTGTAAGGCAAACACCTTAACCATTAGGCCACCCTCCCAACCCACCTGTTATAATTGTCCAGTCTAAGGATCTAAATGTTGTCTGTGACCTAAACAAAACATGTTGAAGGGAAAGGCATGTGTCTTAGGGATTACCCCCTTCTCTGGAACACACTGCGCATTCATGTGAAACAGAGCTCTTCCCTAAGCCTATTCAAATGTAGTTTGGAGCAATGGATGGGGAAATCACAAATTCACCCCTGACTTGTCGTCTGTGGCCCTTATGGACAGGGGCAGTTTGCAGATGCCCTAAGTCATAGGCATAAAATAAAGCCATTCTAGCCCATAGGCATTGATAATTGGGAAATTTGTGGGCATGAATGTCTAGGCTGAAAAAAGCTCTAGAGCCTTTAGCCTAGTAATCTGCTATGAACCTAAGACAACATTTTGTACTGTCAAGGAAAAAGTAAGTAACAAGGAAAAAACTCCACACACTGACAAGACGAAAAGGAGTACCAAGCGGCAAACTGATAACACCGGTCGATAGATGTACTTAACGTAAGACAAGTTTATTTAAAACAAGACACATTTTCGTCCTTCTAAATGGAAAGACTTCTTCAGAAAAACAGATAAAAAAAACATTTAGGACTTTTAAAAGTTCCGCTCCAAAACATTCAAAGCTTTGAGCCAATCAGCTAGTCTCATTTAATGAAGTAAGGCTCAGAATTTAAAGAGCCATCTACAAACAGATCATACTGAAAATGTCCACATAAATATATACAAAATGAATAAAAAGAATGCAAGTAAATAAATAAATAATGCAACTCTGAACAAATGCTAGTCCATTGATCAAGTTCATACACAGGTGTTGACAACTACAGCGGACATGCTTAAACCAGCTATTGTGGTCTATAATAAAACAGTGGAGCTAATTAGTATAAAAACTCTTATAAAAACACAGAATAAGAGTGAAAATGCTACTGTCTACTAAATCGTGTTAAATTAGATTTTTTAACATTGAATAGTACCGGTTATTAAAATTTTAACTCTTATTGTCTCAAACAACTCTTTAATTTCAAAAGGTAAGTGATGTTACAATTGTCATTAAGACCAGGATAACAAAAAGCATTTAGTAACAATTGCCATTCAAGTTCACGACATTCTAGTAGTGTAGAAGTAGGTCCCCCTCTAGTATCATACATCAATTGGTCAATGGCTAGAAAGTAAAAAGAATGTTCAGGGTTAGTGTTAATGTGCTTAGCTAGAGCATTATCGCTCTTGTTTTTAGTGACCGCATATATATGTTCGTAAATTATATCACGGAATTTACGGTCGGTTTTCCCCACATAGAACACATTACAAATTTTACACATAGCTAAATAGATGATGCCCTTAGAGTTGCAGTCTAATTTATGCATAATGTAAAATTATTTACTTCCAATTTCAAAAAAACTGCTGTTTTTTACATGTTTACACATTCTACAGGATCCACAAGCAAAAGACCCACAAATTCTGTTGTTCACTCTTAGTTTTTTATGTTGGAGAAGGCTTTTTAAGTTTGCAACTCTCCTGTAAACAATTATTGGTAACGGTACAATTCTCTCCATCAATAAGTTGTCTTTGTGCAATAGGCACCAGTTCTTAAATAAAGACCGTTTAATTTGGTCACTATCATTATTGAAAGTTGTAATGAAACAAGAACTATAGTGATGGTTTGTTGGACCAGAATTAACCACTAGTTCTTTAATGTCCAACAGTACAATATTGGTTGGTCCATTAATAAGGTGTATGGCGTCATGTGTGTCAACTGTAGAATCTGATGCCTCGTTATTAATGAACGTAAAAGATAGAATAGGGTTAAATAAACCTAACTTACGTTTATTTGTAACCTCAACAATAAGTTCTTGAACAAGTTGAATAGGATATCCTCTATTCACAAACATGTTTTCTAACAGTTGACATTCAGCCAGGAAGTCTGTTTCTACAGAGCACATCCTGGCTGCTCTGACCAATTGTCCCTTGACAATAGAACATTTCTGTTTAAAAGGGTGTGCACTAGAGTAATGTAAAAAATAATTACAATAAGCTGGTTTCCTGTAAATAGTGGAATACAACTTATTGGAAACTGACACTTTAGATAGACTGACATCCAAATAGTCAATACTAAATGAGTCAAATTTGTATGTGAACTGAAGGAAGGAAATTGTAGAGTTAAAGTATTCTAAGAGCCTGTCAGCTACAGGTCTGTCGCCTTTAAGGATGATAAAAATATCATCCAAAAATCTTGTGTAAAACACAAGAAGGTTAGAGATTTCTGGTTTATCAAAAATAAATTGTTTTTCCCAGTAGGCGACAAACAAGTTAGCTAAACTAGCCCCACATGGGGAGCCCATGGCTACCCCATGTTGCTGCAAAAAATGTTGGCCATTAAATATAAAGAAGTTGTTGGTTAAAATGATGTCGATAAGTTCAGAGACCACATCTATGTCATTAGTTGAGGCTTTTAATTCTCTCAACATTAAAGACACCCATTCCACTGCCTCAGTGTGTGGAATAGAAGTGTAAAGATCGACTACGTCAATAGTCAAAAAGTTAAAGTCATAATCAATAGACAAATTATTGAGGCTCTCCAAGAAAGACCAAGAGTCCTTACATACTTGTGGAATTTTTCCTAGATATTTTTGAAGTATAAAATCAACCACTTTAGCACAGGGGTATGTTAAAGATGCACAGCCATCTATGAGAAGTCTCATAGGAGGGTTCAGGGTGTCTTTATGAATTTTAGGAATGCCAAACATAATAGGCAACTTTGGAAAAGGAATGTTAATGAAGTTAAAAGTGTCTAAATCAATTTTGGCTTCAATGAATAAGTCTCTGAAATAGTTTTTAACTCTAAACAAAGCTTAGAATAAGCTGGATTGTTTAGTACTGCTTCCATCCTGTTGTTATAATCTGTGGTGTCAAAAGTAACTAAACCGCCCCCCTTGTCTGGTTTAATACACCGTACCATGGAAGATCTAATCAAATTTAGGGCTTGAATTTGTTCAGGAGAAACATTGCATAGTCTAGGATGGTTCACATACTTGCGAGTAAGTGCAATGTGTCTAAAATCAAGTTCACAGACACCTTCAAACACATTCAGCAAAGGGTGTAACGGGGGATTGAAGGTGCTTAGCGGTTTAAATGTAACATGAGATGAATCATGGTTACCTAAAAGAAAGGAAAGGTTTAAGTTCCTCACAAAGCATTTAAAGTCCATCAGTGTTTTAGCAATGTTCATATTTTTACTAGGTACAAAGGTGTTACCCTTTGCTAGTAATTCCACCAAGTCAGGTTCTATGGTGATAGATGAGAAACTGTAAATGTTAAAATCACCATTGACGTTCTTCAGTACAGTACTGTCAGACAATGTAAGAATTGCCTTAGGATCACAGACAATGAACTTCTTGACATTAATAATTCAGTTTGTGTGAGGTGTGAACCTCTTTAAGCAACTTTGAAGCATCCTTTTCACCTAATGAAATGACCTGTAGGCATCACATACCCCCACCGATCCCTCATCACAGTTATGTGACATTAATATAAGTCAAGGTGGTTAAGAAGTCACTTCTGATGCATCCTAGGATGAAGAAGATTAGTCTCAGTAGAAATCCACTAACTCATCAGCACTGTGCTCACGCATAGTAAAGGGTCACCAGGTGGTAGACTGTAATCCATCTACTGCCCCAAACTTCCTAAGTACAAATAGAAATGTACTAGTAATTGCAGACTGTAGCATTTGGCATACACACTCACAAGGCTGGACAAAGATAGTGGCATAATTTTGTTGTCCTGTGGAGCCAGGATTCATGATATTACATGGGCTCTTCGGTTCCTCTCAACAGACAAATATTTTTATGAAAGAGTGGTAATACATGTTGGTGTGAATGACACTCAGCCTTGAGGGAGATATATAGAGACATGCTGGATCTCACTACAGGTATCCAGGTCAGGTAAGACCACAGTCTTGAGTGGAATTCTTTACTTCACTGATAATGATGCTTATATATAAAGAAAAGAAATGATACGTGTCACAATCCACTTCCATATAATGAGAAAAGCATTCACTGTCCCTGTAGTGCCTCTTTTAGGTAGACTTCATCTAAAGGACATCCCAGCGTAGTACCTATCCATGCTACCTTTTCCAACTCTACAATTTGGACAACAGCAAGGTTACACTTCTCAGTGCCGGAAGTCTTAATATCAAACTACATGATTTTGAAGATGTTCTGTACCTCAAACACATCAGTGTCTGTGTAGCAACTTGATCTGGGTTCATTGTAAGGATAGCACTCCCTTCATACATGGGTTTTGTACCTTTCATGCATTCATAATGGAGGGAAACTACAGTGGCATTTATAGATTTGTCAAAGATGATATCACCTCTAGGCAAATTTCCAGAGACCCTCAAACTGAACTCACTGAACTAAAACTTACCCTGAACAAAACAATCAATTTATAGCCTGTTGCAGGGCTCTGTTTATGTCCCCTGATGACCAAGTGAGATTTCTTAAATGTACTAAATGAGCTACCTTTTGCCAAAATCTCCTTTATCCTGAGTGATTTCAAGTATCCCTTAATAAACCCATGCTCCTATATCTTAAAACTTAGGTGTGTTCAATGATTCTTAGATTTAATAAATAAAAATATTAATTTAAATGATTAAATATTATTAAAAGTAATTTATTAATTAATAAAAATTTCCTGGAACAGTTTGTTAACCAGCCAAACGGGGGACAAAATATTTGTGACCTGGTCCTCACCATGCACCACTCATTGGGTTTCTCCATCCCTGTTTCTGTGAGCTTTTGACCTTCTACTTTGAGATGTCCAAAAATGCAACAGTCATCATTTCTGAATTCAAGGATTTCAAAAGGACAATTTTTTTCAAACCAGAGCTAACTGTAGCTAGGTGGTGCCCCCTTCAACGTTAAGTTGGGGAACCAAAAAAAAAAAAAGATATTTTCATATTTGAAGACCAAAAAGCAAACTGCTTGCTACAGCTTATGTACATTAACCAATGAGCCAAATAAAGTGGAAAATTCCTATACCTCCCAAGATCAAAAAGGAACATGTCCCACATTCTTAACAGTACTTTCTAAAACAAAAAAAATTAATGGGACCAGATAATTTACTTGGCTGTCTAATAAACAGGGTAAAACATGTATTTGTGTAACCCATTCTTAATTTATTTAATATAAGCTGAGTTGCAGGGTTTGGTCTCAAACTATATCAAATTGTGGTTGCAATGCCCCTACAAATACATGGGTCTTCTGTGGATACCATAAATTATAGACCCATTAACTTTACCAGTTTGATTTGCAAAACCATGAAATATATCACCTTTGACTTTATAAATTATGACATCAAAAACCTCATTGACCCAGAACCCTGACAGCTTGGATTTGTCAAGGGGGATCTTACCTACTGAATTAAGCAAATTGCATCAAGAAAGTCACACAGACAGTTATTCTGTGAATGCAGCCTATCTGGATCTGGCCAAGGCAGTTATCACTTTGCCCCGTGTTGCATTATAAATAGGCTAAGCATCCTAAACATAGATCCCTACGTAGTGAGATAGACAGCAAACTCACTGAAAAATTGAACCCACAAATTTGAAGTTAACATGTGTTGTACCTCAAGGGAGAGGGACTCCTCTTTTTTGCATCTATTTCTCCAGTAACAAGACAGAGGACCAATACTGCAGATAATTGTAAACTGAGCATTTTTGATAAATTCCCAACAAATACCCAGTGCACTAAAAAAGGGTAAAATTAAATGTGAAAAATTCCTGTATGCTTACATTTGTTAAGTAACTCTCTCTCTCTCTCTCTCTCTCTCTCTCTCTATGTATAGAACAGCCAGCAGTCCATTCCAAATTGACACTGTTGTCAGAGATTTTGGGACCAGGTGACAACAGTAGTCAGAAAATCCTTCTATTTATCACAACTAATATAAAAAGGCATATCACCCAGATCAAAATAACTCTTCCTTTGTATGCAGGTCTATTATTGAGTAAAATGCTCCCTTTGGGATGTATCTATCTAGGCACATCAAGCAAATGGAAATACCCCAGAGGTTCTTAACCACAAAGATTGTAGGCTTAAAGACCCTGAGCTAGTTACAGAGGGTTGAAGTACTTTCCCTTTACTTTGTATCTTACAGGCTGTTCATAGGTTCATAGGTAGGTACTAGGCTATCAGCCCAAGGGGCTAAGTAAACCTAGCTAACAAGGTTCCCTGGCTTACGCCACTCAAGAAAGTTATTTTCTGTGCCACAGAAGTGATGCCCGGGGTGTATTTCCTATTTCCCATCCACTCGTCAAGATTTTTCTTGAAGAGTGCTAATGAGGAACTTTGCTTGACATAGATGGGTAGCTGGTTCCAGAGAATGGGAAGTCTCTGGGACAGGAATCTATCCCTCCAGCATGTCCTGTTTATTGTGGTGGCAAGGTTTAGGTCCCTAGAGTGTGTAACTCAGAGGGATTGGGATTTCTTTAGGTGTAGCATATCCAACAGCTCTTGGTTTGACATAGCTTTATATGTTAGGCAGAGATCACCTCGGAGTAAGCGATATGCTACGGAGTAAAGCTGGAGGTTTTTGAGATGGTCAGTGTAGGGGATCTGGTTGAGGCTAGTAATCCTCTTTGTGAGGTACTTCTGTGGCCTTTCCAGCTGCTGCAGATGTCTTGTGAGGTACATTCCAAAAGGGGTGTTGTACTCTATAATGGGTCTAATGAGTGTTGAGTTGAGGGGAACAATGACCTCTTTTTTCCTGGTTGAGAACCCTTTTTTGATGAGGTGTGCCACATAGAAGGATTTCCTGACTACTGTGGCAATGTGATTATCAAAGGAGAGACTACTGTCCACCTGGGTCCCAAGGTCTCTTATCACACATTCGGCATTACGTAGACTGCCTCCTATGTGGTAGTTCATGGGTTCAGAGTTTTTACCAAAGGGGATGACAATGCACTTTTTGGCATTGAGCTTGAGGCCATGGCTCTGACACCAGGCATCTGTCTCAGTGTGGCCCTTCTGTATGATGTCCACATCATTTGAGGACTCGACTATGGCTCCTAGTTTGCAGTCATCTGCGAACATCATTAGTCAAAGGCCTTCTGTGTTAATCTATACTTCAGAGAAGGAGATACCAAAGAGGAGAGGTCCCAGGACTGACCCCTGTGGTACTCCACTTGTCACTGGTTTGAAGTCAGATTTGGAGTCTGCAACTTTTACAGTGTGGGTTCTGTCAGTGAGCCAGTTGGCAACCGATCTTGTGACGCAGGGATTTATACCTAGTTTAGTGAGTTTAGCTATAATTCCAGAATGGGGATGGTGTCGAAAGCCATGGTGACGTCAAGATAGGCTTTGTGTACCACCTTACCCTCGTCTATGACTTTGGTGACTGCCTCAAAGAGGTCAATTAGGTTCAGTAGGCATGATCTGCCTTTCACAAACCCGAACTGGGTGGGGTCCAGAGTTTGGAGGTTACCAATGTCTTTGTTTATGAGTTCCATGATGATACGTTCCAAGGCCTTACAGACCAGGCTCGTCAGGCTAATATGGCTATAGTTCCTGGGATCAGTGGTGGCTCTCCCTTTGTGGAGTGGGATAACTGTTGCTTTGTGCCATTCAGTGGGCACAATGTCTGATGCGAGGCTATGATTGAACATGGTGCTTAGGTGGGGAGCCAGTTTGTTCTGAAGTTCATGTAAAATGCATCCTGGGATGTTGTCCAGTCCCATGGATGCTGTGTTTTTGGCTTTAGAGAGTGCAGCTTTTACCTGCATAGTGTGATTACAGGGACTCTGCATTCTTCCTATATAGATATAAGCCCTTTAGGGGATGAGAGGGGGGTAAAGTTAGCACTGAACCTATCTGCCAGGATGTTGGCAATATCAGTTGGTTCTGTAATTTTCATGCCATTGTGCTGTAACTCAGAGCAGATCTGGGTGTTGCCATAGAGATTCTTGACATAGCTATAGAATGCTTTGTGGTTGTCCTTAGAATTAGTGGAAATTTGGTTTTCATAGCTAGCTTTGGAGGATCTTATAAGGGATCTCTGCTTCTTACTGAGGCTGACCAGGGAGCTCCTCCACTCATGGGATTTTACTCTCTTTTGCAACAGTTTCTTCTTTCTGTTGTAGCATTTGTTTATGGCAGGGGACCACCAGATTGGCTTTTTTTTTGGAGGATAGTGTCTTGGTTCTGTTTGGGATAGCACAATCCATGGACTCATGTAAGTGCTTATAGATTGCATTTGTGTAGGATTCAGCAGTCATAACTGTATTGTCCATCTGCATGGGAGTCATGAAGTTCGCCACTTCTGTCTTAAGAAGCATGAAGTTGGCTTTGGAGAATTTTTTTACTGTGGTTTCCTTAATGGGGGGGGGGGGGCAGGATGTGGATATCTAGCGTGATTAGCTTATGAGGAGTTGACTTCAGGTGTGGAACACCGGTCAGTCATGTTGGTAATGACTAGGTCTAGGATATTGTTGCCCCTGGTGGGGGTGTGAATAAGTTGATCCAGGGGATTGGAATTTATGAATTCCTGAAAGAGTTGAGTGAAGGAGTTTGTACATGAGTAGTTTCCCCAGTTAAAGAGGGGTAGTTGAAATAACCCATTATTAGGGTGTTTGGTTGAACCCTAATATTTTATAGTATATCAAGAAAAGAGGAGTGGAAATCCTGGGGCATGGTGGGGGATCTGTAGCAAGCTACAATTTGGATTGCAGTTTTGCCCAGAGTTAGTAGCACTTGGATAACCTTGGATGCATTATACTGAGTAACTAGCCTGGAGGTGTGGATATCCTTAATGAATATGGACACACCTCTGCCTTTGGTGTTCCGAACCAGGTTAGATGGCCGAAAAGTGTGGTATGAGTTATAGCCTGGTAATGCAGGGGTGCTCTCTGGAGCCTTGAACCAGGTCTCAGTCACTGCACCGATATCGATGTTCTCCATTTTAAGGAGTGCCTCGAGTGAGTGCATTTTGAGATTTAGACATCTAGCATTGAGTAGCATTAACCTCAGCTTTTGCTTGCCTGTTCCTGTTATGGTGGTGAATTTGTCATTTGAACCTTGCTTAAAAAAGGCACTGTAAGGGCGGCAAGAACCTTAGCCAGTATCCGGAATCCCAGGGGTGACAGGTGCAGACCATCTCTGGCAAAGCATTATGGTCTGTCGACCATGTCGTCCCAGGCAGCCAGATACTGGATCCCCTTAGAATGACACCAGAAGTTTAGCCAATTGTTGAAGTAAATCATTTTGTCCTTGTACTGCGGTATCATTCTGGGCGATGGCAGGATGCTACTCAGGCCTAGGGTCATACCTGCCTGGGCTACAAGATCGGAGAGCTCTTCCATGTCTCTTTTCATGTAGTCCAGGGAGGTACATCTCAGGTCATTCACACCAACATGGACAATGACAAAGTCATATTTGTACTTGTGGAGTAACCTGAGTGCGAGGGTTATGCGGCAGATCCTGGCACCCGACAGGCAGATGACAGTAACCTTCTCCTTGTTTAGCCTGGTAAGTGGGACATCAGTGTGCCTGACTATAGAGTCACCTATGACTAGTGTGTTGGGTATGTAGTTTTGCCTTATAGGCTGTGGTTGAGTGGCACACTGAGTCTGTGGGCTATGTGTCATTTGGGTTGTGTTGGGGGTGGAGGTTGCTTGCGTTTCTGCTTTGGAGGTCTCTGTTGCTTGAGCAGATTATTATTGCAAGCCTCTGTGAATGTTTTTGTGTTTCTATGTGTGGATTTTGTTGGTGTAGGTTTAGTGGGACTATGTGATGAGTGTGGTGTGGTACAAGTGTTTACCTTCTCCTCTTGACTGTCAAGTTCAGTCTTGGTTGGAGAGAGCTTTACCTACAATTTGGCTAGATAAGTGCATCTCTCACAGGTTGTAGTGTTGGGTGGTAGGAGGAGAGGGTTGTCTGTGTACATGAAGCAATTGCTACATTGCCCCAAGATGCCCAGATTAATCAGATAGACAGGAGAGAACACTGAGAGCTGTCCCTTGGACATGCCTGAATAAATAAACTATTTTCCTCTAGACAAGTGAGGAAAGTGAGTACAAGAGCTGTTTTTCTCTAAGCAAGTGAGGAAAGTAAGTACAAAAATTGTTTTAATCTATGAAATAATGAAGGTTGAGTGCTGTAGTAATTTGTAGCTTATTTAGTGCTTACAAGTTCTGAACAAGTGCTGAGCACGAATAAGCAAATTCAAGTGCTAAAACTAAGAATCTCTATCTGAACTAGACTAGTTACAGGGAAGAAACAAGTGCAAATGCGGGCTTTTAAATCAGAAAGTTGAGAGAGATGAAAAAATTGCCCAAACGGCCAATAACTACAATTTTCTGGGCCAGAAACCAGTTCTTATGTGGTAGATAGGTTACCTAGTGCTTACCACTCCCATTGATAAGCTAGCAGGCTTCCCTCCAACACAGAAAGGCTTGGGGGAGCTCAGGAGCTTACAAACAGTCCTGGATACAGCAAATCTGTATCTGGACTAGACTAGTTACAGGAAAGGAGGAAACAAGTGTAACTGTGGGCTTTTAAATCAGAAAGTCGAGAGAGAGAGATGGAAAAACTGCCCAAATGGCCAATAACTACACTTTCTGGGCCAGAACCACTACTTGTGTGGTAGATAGGTTACCTAGTGCTTACCACACTAACTGATAAGCTAGAAGGCTTCACTCCAACACAGAAAGGCTTGGGGGGGGGGCTCAGGAGCTTACAAACAGTCCTGGATACAGCAAATCTGTATCTGGACTAGACTACTTACAGGAAGGGGGGGGGGGGCAAGTGCAAATGCGGGCTTTTAAATCAGGAAGTTGAGAGAGATTGAAAAACTGCCTAAACGGCTTCCCTCCAACACAGACAGGCTTGGGGGGCTTAGAAGCTTACAAACAATCCTGGATATAGCAAATCTATATCTGGACTAGACTAGTTATAGGAAAGGCAGAAAACAAGCGTAATTGTTTTTGTTACAGTTAATCAGAACACAGGGAGAGTCTAGGAAAGTTTTTTTTTTTTGTAAAGGAAAGGGAGAAAGGAGAAGCAGAAGATAATTCAAGGTTAGGAAACTAAGTGTGTCGGCCTTCACAAATGTTCTCTCTGTATTAGGTAGGATGAGCTAATGACACTAGACTGCGAGGAGTGTCCCAGATCAAATTTACAGTAGGGACGGGCAACTGCAAAGCCACCAAGTATGACAGCAAGAGGGAGGGTGGGGAGCAATACTACAGCTACCAGCCTACACTCTTAGACAGTAAACACTACAAAAATGTTTATCACAGCAGAAGAACAGTAGTGAGTCACATAATGAAAGTTTTTAAACAGATAAAGGAGCAAGGAGACTATATAGAATGCTTTTAACTGTAAACAAATCAGTTATATGATACACTCCTTGGCAGGAAATCAGAACAAACAATCAGGTGCTGACACTGAGGAAGGCTGTGTGTGGATTGCCAGCCGAAACCGGTCTGCTTTTTTTGTTGTTTAACAATAAAATTATTTCACCAGGACACAGTTTGCTGGCTCTATTTTTTATTTTGGATTTCACTTGATATTTTTGGGCCGTGCAATTGCACTCGCGCAGGAAGTACCTGAATTTAGTTACTACCTTTCACACAGAGAAACTAGCTGAAAAGCTGTGATGAGGAGTTCTATGACTTGCATCCTGTCCTCATACAGCCTCTATCCTCCTTGTTCTCTTTCATCTATGCAAAGCAAATAGCTCCACTAACAGCACAAGTAAGGACTTAAATCTCCACTAGTGCATACATAAGCCCCAAAAGAGGGACAAATGTATTACAAGGGTTGGCAAGGGGCTATAAAGTTAGGCAAGTTGATAGAGCCCTAAGTATGGTGGACTCCGGTACTAGAGAACAATTATTAATGGAGGTCGAAAGGCTACAGGTTGAAGAGAACCAATTCATCAGGTTCATGACTAAGTTTGGAAGCAATAGCTTCAAAATAAAAGATATAATACAACGACATTGGCACATATTGAAGACCGATAGGTTTTTGGATACATTAATAGAACCACGGTGTTCCTTTGGTTATAGGAGAAGGAAGACCATAGGTGAAAGTTTAGCTAATTTCAAGAAGAGTCACAAAAAAGTTAGAGACAACAAAGCTAGCAAAATAATGGGCAGTACATATTGTGGACATTGTGTTCACTGTAAGGTTGTCTCAAAAACCAAATCATTTACATCTATAAATACACCCAAGGTATACGATATTAGACACTTGATTACATGTAGTAGCGAATGGGTGATTTATATGGCGGTGTGTCAATGCGGGGCTTTTTATGTGGGGCAGACCTCTTTATCTTTTCGACAGAGAAAAGTATTACATATAAGTGATATCAATTGTAAAAGAGTATGGAGTGCCCTGTACAAACACACTCAAATGCATGTAGGAGCACACTTTATCTTTCTGGGTATCGATCAGGTAGTAGGGGATAATTTAACGTTGATTATTAACAGAAAAAGAAAGGAAATGGATTGTGTAATTAGGAGCTTTATTTAAACCAGGTCTAAATGACCATTGGTAATGCTATTTGGGGCATAACATGTGCAAGTTTGTGTGTTAGTTGAATCAATAATGTATTTAGGTAGCTATATGCATTATGGTACCTACAGTTTTTACTGTAGTATGTGGTACGGTTTTTGTGTCTTAAAAATATCATAACTGCATTTGTTAAGTACAATGGTGTCTTTAATCCATGCTGATTGAAAGGGGTATAAATATGTCACTGTTTCCTACTTGCAATACACACTGATGACGTCAGGGGGCGAAACCTAGGTTTGTGTATTGTGTAATTTTTATCATTGTTTCAATGTGAGCCGGACATTAAACTTATGGCAGCATAAAGCCATGTTCCTGTATGGAGGTCTTTTTATTTTTAATAATGTTATACACTTATTTTGGGGGTTTGTATGCTGGTTAGTGCTGGATGTTGGGGAGCGTGGTATATATATATATATATATATATATATATATATATATATATATATATATAAAATTAACCGCATTCAAAAAAAAGAACAGAGGAGGGAGAACAACAATCACAGGGGAAGAAGGAGAGGGAACGGGATACAGTACTAGTATTACTGGGATGGACCACCCTGATCACCCTCCACTGATACCAGCATCTGATAGCACTGACTTCAGGTCTCTAGCAGGGGTAGGTGACATCTTTAACCTCACCACACGATTTTTCTTGGAAAGCCATCATAAGGTACTGAAGAAAGGCTTTTCTTTCATCCCGGAGCAGAGAGCCAACACAGTGGATGTTATCCTGGACCTCAAGTGCTACCTGAGAAAGTTACAACTAAAATTAGATATACAACAATATGAAGAGGAAGAAGATGAGGAAAGCTCAGAAGATAACAACAGACCCCTTACCATGAAGAGCCTGTACACTCCTGCACTCTCCAACACACTGAGCCTCATTGCGAGTACCTGCGAAAGGGATATCAGGAAACTCCTTTCTGATAAGCCCTCAGCAAAGTGGCACAACCTGAACAGGGAAGAAAGACAGGCTTGAAAGGAACTGAGTCAGGACAAATCCCTACGGATCATGAAGGCTGACAAGGGATCCGGGATAGTAGTGATGGAGCAGGAGAGATATATCCAAACACTTGAAGCATCCCTCATGAATAACCAGTTCTACAAAAAGGTCAACATCAACCAGGTATAACAAAACTTTAAACAAATTGACAACCTACTATTGGAACTGTACCTCAGGGATGAGATCTCTCAAGACGAAAAAGACTTCATGCAGGTCATGACACCCAGCCTTGGAAAATTTTTTGGAGTCCCCAAGGTTCACAAGAACCCTGAAAATCCACCTTTCTGCCACGTGGTATTGAACCGAAGGACAAAAACAGAAAAGATTTCACAATACGTGGACCACATCCTTAACCCCATTGTACAGAACAGCAAATACTACACCAAGGACTCCTGGGCTTTTCTAAATGACATCTCCAAACTAAAGCTGGATGGAGGGGAATATTTACTGGTCACCCTAGATGTAGAAGCACTCTACACAAACATCCCCCATGCCAAAGGACTGACCCTCACCAGACAGTACCTGAACAGGCACTCCAACCTAAGTGGGACTAAGATTAATACTGTATGCAGGTTAACAGAAGCAGTATTAAGAAATAACTTCTTTCAATTCAACGGGAAGATTTACCACCAACAGAAAGGGGTAGCCATGGGGTCCAAAATGGCCCCGGCATATGCAAACTTAGTCCTCAGTGCCTGGGAAATGGATAAGGTTGAAGCACTGCCCGGGTTCAACAACACCATAATGTACAGGCGTTATATTGATGACGTCTTTTTTGTCTGGAAGGGGGACAGACTTTCTCTGAGCAATTTTCTGGAAACCCTTTTCCAGAGTCTGGACTTCCTGACCCTCACAGTAGGACATATCGGAACCACCACTCAGTTCCTGGATATCCACCTCACTATAGACCCAGAAAGTGGACAGTTTGACTCCAACATCTACCGCAAGCCCACTTTCCAGAATAACTATCTAGAGTTAAGCAGCCAGCATCCCCATTTCATGAAAAAGAATATTGCAAAAGGACAATTCATACGGTTATCCAGACTCATTTTTAGGGACGATGTTTTCATCAAGGAAGGTTTTTACCTCAGAAACTTGTTCTTAGAAAGAAAATACCCAGAGTATCTAGTGGACAACCTGTTCCAAGAGATCATACAGGTACCCACCAATCCTGGAAAAGGGATTCACAGCAAGGGCACAGAACGGACCGAACAAAAAGGACTGGGTGTCAAGTTTCCCCCTTCCAATTTCCACAGATATGTTTGGAATCAGAGGGGTACTCACCAACAACTGGGACATCTTGGGAGGAGAAAAAGGTCTGACAAAGTTACTTGGGACATCCCTGAACTTCTGTTTCAAACAAACCTCTTCTTTTGGTGGTGCATTCGAGAGGAATAAAAGCCCATCCCCACAGAGCGAAGTATCGACAGAACCTGGAATGTCTGACTGCGGCAAGTGTGTCACCTGTGTACACATACAAAAAGACAACAACGTCACCTTCCCGCACTACAACAGAACTGCCAGTCTACATGACCACTATGACTGCAACACAAAAAATGTAGTCTACTGTGCTTTCTGTGAACACTGTGGGAATTTCTATATCGGCAAACGAACAGGAAGCTGAGCAGCCATATTAAAGAACACACTGTAGCAATACACAAACAGGACAGTTTGAATGCCTTGGCTAAACACAGTGCTATTTTCCCAAACTTCACAGGATTCAAATTCACAGCACTGGAAAAAATAACAGAATTTGTAGGGGACATGGACACATTCCTGCAAGTCCGGGAATTAAAATGGCAGATAGAACTGAGAGCTGATGTCTATCCAGGTCTCAACGAGACACTGAACATTAAATGTGCACTTAAATGGTACAGAGATTGAAATGTGATAGGGTTTGAAGAATTGTGCAAGTGGATTTAATGTGTTTATGGATTTACAACTGTGCAAGTGAATATAATGTGTTTCCTCTCTCTCTGACTTTTGACTCCCCCATACCCCCTACACACATGCTCCCAGTCACCAGGCTAGCCCCCACTGACCCCACCAACTACCCCCCCCAGTCTCACTTTTCACGCAGCCATTCAAGGGGTGATACCATCCGAACCAGCCCACGGGTGGTACCATCAGCACTGACAGTCTTCTGGGACACTCTGTTATTCATATGCTCCACACTCCTTATCATGGGTGGCCCCCTAACAGCCCCCCCTCAAGTCCACACCGCATTCCTCCCACTCCCCCATCAGGTGGCATACCCACACATTTCTCTACACACACACTGATACCAAAGCATAGTAGGACTCTCTACCTGACTCCTCCACCTTCCTCCGTTCCCTTATTTACTTCCCTTTGGAGGCAAAGACTCATAAGTAACGTGTTTATATTAGAATCATCACAGCATGACTCTCATCCTTCCCGGTTCCCCCATATTTTTAGTTTTTTTTTTTTTTTTTTTGCTTTTGCACACAATCCCTTTTTTCACACAATCCCTTTTTTGCACACAATCCCTTTTTGCACACGATCCCTTCTAGTATGCACATGGCACCACAAGGCTATTACTGTCTGACCAATTTACCTTATGTAACTGCAATTGTAATGTTAATGAAAATGCACACAGCACCCTGTTTGTTCACACTTTACTATTGGAAAGGAATTGTTGTTAATTTAAATGGCCTGCTAGAACTAATATATTTAAAGGAAGTGAAAATGGTTGCTCATACTTATGAAACATGTCTTTCTGAAGAAGTCTTGATAATAAATAAGACGAAAGCGCTAAAGTTCTACAAGAGTTGTTGGTGTGATTTACTATTTTTTGAATGCTTTTATTGTCACGAAGTTCATTTCTTAGTTTATATATATATATATATATACATGAAGAATAAATGTCGTAACAATAAAGCATAGAAAAGGAATGAGAAGGGAATCAACAGCAACTATAGTATTATATAGTGCTGTCAGCGTATGTCATAACAATCTGCCCAGGAGTGAGCAGAGCACTGCTACTCACACCACAGGCA
This sequence comes from Protopterus annectens, assembly GCF_019279795.1. Taxonomy (NCBI): domain Eukaryota; kingdom Metazoa; phylum Chordata; order Ceratodontiformes; family Protopteridae; genus Protopterus; species Protopterus annectens. The sequence continues at coordinate 662,289,689 of NC_056725.1, forward strand.
GGGTTTTACCAGTGGGAGTAACATTGTTCATCTGCTAAGTCTACTTTACAAACACTCAGAAGGTAGTCCCCAGTGGGACTATTAAAAATTGACAGTATATTTGGATCTCCATGCATTACACAAGCAAGGACAGGTATGTTCAAGGACTAAATGGCGGGAGAGCATGGTAATACATGTGTTGGGACAACATACATGTAGGCCCTCTAATGCTGGGGGGAGGGCAATGCATGGAGGTGTGTCATGGCTGTGAAAGCAACAGGATAATGGATGGATTGCGTGTATGTTGAACTCGGGTGGGGTTGAGGAACCATGGGTATGTGATTATGGATCCAGGCGTGTCATGGTTGGATGGCCAGGTTCTAATTGGACTGCCTCGTGCAGGCCAGCGAGTTAGTTATAAGTAAATATGCATAGACACATGCATACATCTATATGTAGAAGTACATTCTCTGCAATATATCCATTCCATTTGCAGACATAAACACATGAATGTGCCCTTACAAACCTCGACAGTAGATAGAATAATAGGTAGTGCATAAGAGGGAAGGGACGAAATTGCTAAAACGCAGAAGTGTGTACAATGTCCGAAGTCAGTGCTGTGCTGAATAAATCAAATGTGAGGACTGTCTCACACAGGGAATTATCCCTGTGATCTGCCTGCAATGCCATTTGGGGTTGGGAGGATGGCGTAATGGTTAAGGTGTTTACCTTGCAGACACAAGGTGCAGGGTTTGATTCTCACATGGGGTAATTGGCTAGGCTTAAATTGGCCCACAAGGGCAGTTAGCCTAGTGCTAATCTATGAATCTATGAATGAAATACTAAACTGGTCTATTTGTAAAAGAATCACACTGTACACATACATAATTAGTTCTCATGTGTAACATGTACATTACCATATAGTCAGACTAATTAATTCATTGTAGTGCCATGTTAATGGGAGTAAGGAAGTAAGAGTCTAATCCTGACATAAAGACAAGTGTGTCCCATGTGGGATAACACAAAAATTGCGAATAATGTCCTATTGGTCACTCATGTCACCAATGTTTATGGACTAAACGTTAGGGATTCCTGAGGATATGTGTAGTGAGTCAACTGATGGGATGAGTCTACAGGGTTCAGGAGCGGCCAATGTGTACTGGTTTGGATACACCGTGAATCCAACTGGAGAATGGATGACTGCAGTGTTAGTGAAGTGTTGGGGTGGGTATTTGGGGAACTAGGAGACATGGGTATATGGGTATATATGCAACTGAAGCAGCACAGCAATAGTGTATTGGTCAGAGCATTCGCCTAACAAACAGACATTCACGGTCTGAGTCCCACACTAGCACATATCATTTTTCATGTGGAATGTGTATATAAACATATTTATACATTGTATTGCTGTACAACCTACATAAGAACATGTACATGTGAAATGGAGTACTGCATGAAATGTTTAATTAATGTCATTCAATCTCAGTGTTAGTGACATAATGAATAAGTTACTATTAAGCAGGTGTAAGCACAAATATGCAGTAGTAAGCATATATAAGCACCAGTAAGCATGTTTAAGCATTTGCGCAGGGGTACTTTTCCATTAACGGGGCAACACTGTTAATGTGGTTGATGACTTCCAAATCCAGTGTCAAACTGTGTATTTGTGTTAGTCTTAACATGTGTGTGTAAAATGTAGAAGTTACAGTTGTTTTCATTAGGTTTTTACATTTTATCCATTTAACTGATTTACACACAACTGTTGACGTTAACATCCAAATAACATGGCTTGAGGTTGGAGTCGGAGCTCAGCACCTGCATTGAAAGTGTTTGCCCAAAAGCAGAATAGTGCAAAAACAAAGACAAAGGCCTACTATTACAGCAGTCTATCCATTATAGGGAAATCAGGCATTGCAGAAAACATTTTGTTTTTCAAATACCCATCTTCAACATCTCTAATTATACCTACTCGGCTTCTTTAAGCCACGAGGATGCGATTACAATCAGTAAACAGTGATCATTTGATTTTTAAGAGTGTCAGGCATGGATTTAGGAAGGCATCGCTGAGCCCGGAAATAACTGTGTTTACGATGTATACATCTGTTGCTATTGTACAAGGCTTTTACCTAATTAATCCAAGTTGAAGCCTAATCTTAACAACTTGTGTCTTGTAAGCCCTTCACGGCAAACATATACATAATAATTTCACTGTCTTTTAATCATCATTTCACATGCCTCACAGAGGACTGAAAACTGTCTGATTACAAATGGTCAGCATGACTACATCTTTGTAAACTGTAAGCACAGGCAGTTACTTTATGGTAGGCATTTCATGCAGTGTACATATCACCATGTCATGACGAATTAACAGAAGAAAGGAATGTCATGTTATTTGCAAGTATTTCCTTATTACTGATTTCCTGTCTGTGTGACTTACCGGGGCAACACTTTAAAGTGATCGCTCCGCTGAAATGCAGTACCTTAACACATCTGTCAGGCAGACGTGTGCAAAATTAGACTAGTTACTTGGTTAAACAATTAATTATTAACACAAGCATTTTTTACCGACGTGCTCAACAGGCATGTTAATGAGCTGCATTACACCTGAATGATTGCATTAATAGTGTTGCCCCGATAACAAAAATGTACACATTCAACAGTATAGGACATGTATTAAATTACGTAGATGTATGTGTGTTAATGTCCATATATATATATATATATATATATATATATATATATATATATATATATACACACACACACACACACACACACACACACACACACACACACACACACACACACACACACACACACGCGCACACACACACACACACACACATACATACATATAGATTATATATCCCAAGAACAAACCTCGTGACACCACAGCATTAGAAAAGAATGAAAAGGAAAACACCTGCAACCCCTGTATTATGTACTGGTGTTAATCCCAAGGCAAGAGTGTTTCTGTCCAACACATGGGTTTAGACTGTAGTTTCTCACCAGGCCTATTTCCAAATGTATGGGTACGTCTCACTAACCCAGTCACTTGGCTGATTGTGACATATATGGCCACTATATAGGAAAACTACAAAACACGCTCCTCAACACATCCAGTGGCTAGACACTCACAGCCACCAACACATAGGATATGACTGACAAATGCACACACCTGCTATGCCTTGGAATAGAGCACCTACCTGACTACTTTAACACACTACAGCATTACGCAGTTACAGAACGCGCTACAGAGATTACTGGGTTACAACAGTCCAAGAGGTATATTTCTAAGTGGGTGACATCAGCAGGATTGCCATAGTTGAGTATAGGAATTGTACGGAGTGTGAGTACTCTAAAAAAGCATTGGTTTGTCTTCAGGCAGATGGACACACACTTGGCATGTCTGGGATTAGAACACCAACTGAATTATTTAATCACCAACCTAATTACTTTATTATACTACAACATCACACAGTTACAGAATGTTCTACCAAGATTACTGGGTCACAACCATCCCAGAGGTGTATTCATAGGTGGGTGACATCATCAGCCTTGCCAAAGCTGAGTATAGGAATTGTACGGAGTGTGGGTACTCTAAAAAGCATTGTTCTGTCCTCAGGCAGGCTGACACACACACACTTGGCATGTCAGAGATTAGAAAACTGACCTAACTACTTTCCCACACTACAGCATTATGTAGTTACAGAAAGCACTACCGTGATTACTGGGTCACAGCACTCCCAGAGGTGTATTCCTAGGTGGGTGACATCATCAGCCTTGCCAAAGCTGAGTATAGGAATTGTACAGAGTGTGAGTACTCTAAAAAGCATTGTTCTGTCCTCAGGCAGATGGACACACACACTTGGCATGCCTGGGATTAGAACACTGACTGAACTACTTTATCACACTACAGCATTATGCCGTTACAGAACACACTACTGAGATTATTGCATCGGAGCAATCCAGTAGGTATATTCCTAGGTGGGTGACATCATCAGCCTTGCCAAAGTTGGGTATAGGAATTTTAGGGCGTGTGAGTACTCTCAAAAGCATTGTTCTGCCCTCAGACAGACAGACAGACACACATACACTTGAAATTAGAACACTGACCTAACTACTTTCTCACACTGCAGCATTATGCAGTTACAGAACACGCTACCGAGATTACTGGGTCACATCACTCCCAAAGTTGTATTCCTAGGTGGGTGACATCATCAGCCTTACCTAAGTTGAGTATAGGAATTGTACGGAGTGTGAGTACTCTAAAAAGCATTGCTCTGTTCTCAGGCAGATGGACGCACACACACACACTTGGCATGTCTGGGAATAGAACACTGACCTAATTTCTTTACCACACTACAGCCTTATGCAGTTACAGAACATGCTACCGAGATTACTGGGGTCACAGCACTCCCAGCAGTGTATTCCTAGGTGGGTGACATCATCAGCCTTGCCAAAGTTGTGTATAGGAATTGTACGGAGTGTAAATACTCTAAAAAAGCATTGTTCTGTTCTCAGGCAGATGGACACACACACACTCGGCATGTCTGGGATTAAAACACTGACCTAACTACTTTACCACACTACAGCATTACACAATTACAGAACGCACTACCGAGTTTACTGGGTCACAGTAATCCCAGAGGTGTATTCATAGGTAGGTGACATCATCAGCCTTGACAAAATTGGGTATAGGAATTGTATGGAGTGTAAGTACTCTAAAAAGCACTGTTCTGTTCTCATGCAGACGGACACACACACTTGATATGTTTGGGATTTGAACATCAACCTAACTAGTTTATCACACTATAGCATTATACAGTTACAGAACGCACTACCAAGATTACTGAGTTACAGCAATCCCAGAGGTGTATTCCTAGGTGAGTGACATCATTAGCCTTGCCAAAGTTGATTATAGGAATTTTACGGAGTGTGAGTACTCTAAAAAACAATGTTCTGTCCTCAGGAAGACAGACACATACACCAGTGGTGAGATCAGAACACCCACCTATCTAGAAATCACTATTACATTAATAAGTAGTTATGAGTTGCGCAACAGAGATTCCATATTCCAAGGCACTCATCATGACCTTTTAGGATTGCAGACATCAACAGGGATGCTGACAGTTAAGATGTACATAGCTGTGAACCTGTGTGTTTAAAGTAGGAGTCTATCCTGAACAGGAGTATGCCCATCTGTGGAATGGATGACTACTATCACTATACAGGGTTACAATGGCCATGCTCATACACATAGAAGCACATAACTTACACAAGGTGTCAGTGGGCATGCTCACACACTTAGCACAGAACTGTTTGGAATGCACCATGAGTCCAACTACACAAGGTTATACAGGGCATGCTCATACACTTAGTAGCACAGGGCTGTTTGGGATGCACTCTGATTCTAAACACGGAAGGCCACAGTGGCCATACTCATACAGTTAGACGTACAGAACATGTTGTAATGGACTCCGGTGTTAGTAGTTGTCATTGTTAGCAGGAACGCTGCACTACATATATTTGCACTGGTCATCTACACAATGTCTGCTGCTGTCCATCAATCTCAAATATATCAGTCTATACCAAGCACAATACTACCACTCGCAGTGATGTCATGCTAGGAACGGCAACTGCTTGACCAACACAATGAGCCAATGTCCTGCTGTAATTACGAGGTTGTCCGGTGTCTGTCATTCTGAGATGAAATGACTGACAGAAGACAAGCCTTTGTCACAGATCACATGCATCCATGATTCAAGGGAGTGGAGATAATACCTAGGTCGCATTTTCCCATATAGTGCCATTCCAAGGCAAATGTCCTAAACACAGGATAACACCCTGATGCCTAGAAGACAATTGCATTGTATGCTTATGCTAACCAGTGCTAGATGTGTTGCTGTCGTAATCACAGCTGCTCACTGTAGAGCCTACAATGGGGAATACTGACATCTGTGCAGTGAGGAACACCTGGATGAAGGCTCTGTAGTGCACAATAGCACTACCACCATATATAACTCAGAACCAGACATGTGGGCCATAACACTCCTGGTGGTGGTGTCCCCAAATTCATAACGGCTACTCACAAGTACAGACCAGTACTCCAACATAAGTCATCACAGATGAGCCAGGTGCAGGTCACAGTGTCAAAAGCTGCATTCTAGGATGTAATCCTCAGACACCACCATGTCCTCAGACCACCAACACACATCCATACATGTGGTATGACATATAATGGTACAACACCAAGTAACCTTTGACTGGTGGACTGTACCTAGCCCTACAACAACTGTGAAAAAAACCCATGTACTGACATAGTTGCATCATGTGTTATGCAATGCAATTATACCACTGTTCTTTGCACATACAGGTGGCTACATTCATTACACACATGCATATGGAAGATAGGTCCATGCTGCTGAATGCTAACAGTACATAAGGTGTGATATCAATGTTGACAGAGGTAATATTCCCTCTGTACTGGTCACCTATGACACCTATCATATCCTACAACATTCCATGTGTCATGTATGTCATTACACATGTCCACCAAATGCAATGCCTACAAACATGCCCAAATGACATGATTGTAAGACCTACACACATGTACATGTATTGATGTGTGTTCACATTCCATGCATGTGCAGTTGCTGATGTTTGAAGGTGATGTGTGTCTTAGTACATCATGCAGTTGCAATGCAGCCTCAACATTGTCAACTGTATATGGTGATATGTTCAAGGTACAGTAAGCTGTATGTCAGGTATGGACAGATGTGTGGACATAACTAAGTGGTGGAGCATCTTTGCAGATGAATGTTTGCTGAGGACAGCTCACAGGTGTGTTACAACCACTCCTACAATAAACTGTGTAACTGCTAAGCTATGGTTTTGTTAAGTGAAGGGGAAGACACACAACTTAGACAGTGGTCAGGGTGACACTGAAGGTAAACCACTTGACACCTGTAACAGTTAGACCTCCCGTGTGCATATATTGTGCATATATCAGCTCAGTTGTCAAAGGAAGAGTCAGTACACTTTGTAACATGTGCAATACTGCTGTTACTCTGTCATACCTATCATAAGATAGGCAGGTGTTTGATTCACAGTACTGGCATGTGTGGTTGTGTGTGTCCAAATATATCACTTATGGTGGGGAATACATCTCAATTGTTATACACTCTCCTATACACTGTTGTAGACATATGTACAGACTGCAATGTAGAAAGCAGGGCATAGGCAGGGGTTTGGATCTCACACATGTCATGTATCTGTATGTGTGTGACATAGGTGTATTTATTTGTGAATGCCACTGTGTGTGTGTGTGTGTGTGTGTGTGTGTGTGTGTGTGTGTGTGTGTGTGTGTGTGTGTGTGTGTGTGTGTGTGTGTGTGTGTGTGTGTGTGTGTGTGTGTGTGTGTGCGCACGCGCGCGCGCGTGTGTGTGTGTGTTTGTGTGTATATATGTATGTATGTATGGCTGTCTGGTCCCTGGAGTGAGGATGTATGTTACCATAGTAAACTGTTAAGACCCCCTCCCCCCATCCAGTCAGTGCAAGCTAGTATCCCTGTTGATGTCCTCAATCTTAGGCCATTCTGACTACCTGCACATGTGTAATCTCTGTGACACATCATGTAATTGTACAGTACTGTAATGATGATTTGCACATAGGCATGGGTTCTCACCTCAACACTAGCAACTGTGTGTGTGTATGTGTATTACTGTGTCTGTGAATCCGTGAGTGTGTGGGTGTGTTACTGTGTCTCTGAATACCTGTGTGTGAAAACCTGAGTGTGTGGGTGTGTTTGAGTCCTGTCATGGGAACGTGTATTACTGCTTCCCAATGAGGCAACACTTTTTCCACTGGCCTCTACCCTTGTCATCTGCTAGACCACTCTCTTACCTCCCACTCCACGTAACTGTACCTGTGATGTCACCCAGTATGGATGTGACATCGCTGGCCACAGTAGCGTAATACACAGCTATCATGCTCTTGAATCAGTAGATCAGTAGACGTGTTTGGAACGTGGGACTTTCAAACTGTGATGTGGAAGCTACAAAGTGCATGCTGGTATTTTCATACAGGCCTGTGAGTAGTCTACATTTACATATGGGACACTAACTGCAAACACTGACATCCCCCGGCACATGCAATAACACCTGAAGGAGGAAAGCAGAACATCAAGACCAACATGCAGTTACTGTAGTTACATATGACACATACTGTTAACAGTACAAAATGCATTCTAAACCTGTAGTACATGGTATGTCTGCTGCCTGTCAACAGTACACAACAACTGTAATTTACAATTATCTTCCTAGTCTGTTCACCCTGTGCATCAGACCATATGAGCATGTCCCTGCACTGATGGTGTGGATGACAGGGATGCAGCACAGGCATCATCATATGTACAGGGTGATAATGTTTGCCAGAGGCCTAGGCTGCACCAATTGATGACATCATGTGTGTGGGTTAGGGCCTCCGATCTCATTGTGCGTGTGTGGATGTTATGCGTGTGTGTGTTGCATTGCCCAACATTTGTTTCTGGTGTGTGCGTGTATGTATGCACAGAGTTCTGGCATGTGTCTGGCCTACACAGGGTTATTACTGACAGCTGCAGACTGTACAGGCCAGGTTCCAGTTCACGGTGTCCAGGCACAACCGTGTGACCGCATGCCAGGGGTTGCACGGGCACTACCAGGCAGAGGTGCAGATTGGGTACTGTCTGATGACACATGTCCACTGGAACCTTGTCCCTGTTGGGACCATCTGGGGCCATGTCCACATGGCCTGCTGTGTCCTGGTGTGGACAGCAGAGCACCAGCTGCACTGCTGCTGCTACTGCCACCATGGAAGTGGGCATGTGAAGTAGCACGTTCACGTAGTCCTTCAACAGGTGATGTAGCTGGCCTACGTCCATGTGTCTGATGCCTCACTCCTGCCAGATGTTCCAGCACAGACATCCCACGCTCGAGGATTGACATGCCAGGGTCAAGGACTCCCACCATGTCACCCAATCGTCTATCCAAAACATCAGCAAGATGATGGTGAGCATTTGCCATTGCCTGGATGTTGTTGGTTAAAGAATGGACAGCAGCCCTCTGAGGCCTCAGACCTTCTCTGTTGTGCCATTCAGCACGTGCCTGTGCCTCTATTACAGCTTGAAACATGCATCTGGTGACACCAGCTGATGTGCTCTGTCTTGCAGGGGCATGTTGGCCAGAGGTCCTCCTACGAGCAGCACTGGGCACATGCTTGTGTGGGACATCACCAGTCAGTTGGTTGACACCATGGTGTGCAGGCACACCTTCCATAGTCTCCACACTTTCCTGTTCCATGCTACCACACACCAACTCTCCTTCCTCTATGGCCATTAGTGATGGGGTATTTGTAGGCATGATAACTTTGTGCAGGGATGAGGGGGATAGAGATGGAATGGCAACCAATGGCACAGATTCAGCCCCTGACAACCCTGCCTGTGCCTCAATCATAATTTCATCATCACTGCTAGAGTCTGTGGGGACGCTAACATCAGATGGACTGCACCTACATCAACACCTGTGAGGGGCAGACAAGAACTGTACATTACAATCTATACAACAGACACACACACACACACACACACACACACACACACACACACACACACACACACACACACACACACAGACACACACACACACACACAGCCACATGCACACATGTACACACAGACACACAGACACACACACACACACACACACACACACACACACACACACACACACACACACACACACACACACACACACACACACTCACACACACACAGACAGACACACACGGACAGATACGCACACAGACAGACAGACACATGCTATGGCACCCAACATGCATGTGATATGACAGAAGGCATGCAACATGCATGTGATACGGCAGACAGCATTCAGCTTAAACAATACTAGTGGTAGTTATCATGCATTCCTGGGTTGCACACAACAGCATGCATGTGTCATAGCAGAAGACATGCAGATTACACAATACAGCATGCATGTGTCATAGCAGAAGGCATGCACCTTACACAATTATAGTAGTAGTTAGCATACATCCCTGTGTTGCACCATTTAGACCAGCACAGGTTAACAGTACACCAGCCTGATGTGTGGCATATAACCTTGACAATCACATGTAGTATGACATGTGATCTGCTGATGTGTGGAATGACATGCATACATGTTTAACACAATGGTGTCCTGTCAAATATATAGTGGAGTAATTGTGTCCCAATGCAGGGACGTGTTCTACTAACACGGACCTTCCGCTGAAGCAATGTTGTCCATCTGCCCTACAGATATACAGTGACAAACTGCACATTTTGCTGATGTGCATGGCCATTGCAGGGAATCATGTGGCTTCTCTATTGCTATACAGTGTTACAGACACAGTTCATAGCCATGACTGTGTGCAGATACAATACATTTATACTGTGGAATGTGACCCACATCACTGAGGTGTATACACACTAAACCATAATGTGGAATGTGTGATACAGGTCACTGAAGGGTATACCGATGACACCCCTGCACATCTGCAACCATATTACTGATGCCTGGCAACTATGGCTAGACATGGCAAACCCATCAGTACTCCATATCCCACATGACATCTGCGTACCACACACAGATTAGGAGCAAGGATGACAGTGATGCCTGACACCAGCAAGGGGAATGTACTGTATCTGTGGCCTGATGTGGTTTTCTGTGTATGTTGTGCAACATATGTATGTATTTGGATACTGTACAGGTGACTGCTGCCATGTTGTGATGCACTCAAGATGTTCAACACATGTTATGTGGTGGTTTGATGTCACGCCTACACAAGATGTGCACAGGCCTGTAGGATGTTTAGTGTTTCACATCTGCAATATCACCATTACACAAAGGCCATAGTTGGATTATGTGGAGCCAATGTACAACAGGGTGTACACACATGCACAACACTTGTACTGTGTGTGTTACTTCATGTCTCTGGCCATCCTCCATGGCCATGTGTGAACATGTTTTGCCCAAATGGCTGTGATAGTCGTCTATTTCACATGTCAGTGTTGTCCCATATGACATACCCCCATAGATGTCTTATGCTCCACTGAGGACAGGGTTATGCAGACAAAGGGTGGTATGTTTGTGATGTGGGATATGTTTTGCAGGATAGTTAGGAAGTGTTGCAGTCAGCCCACTAAATGTCATGGACATGTCAGATAGCACATAACATTGTGTGACATTCATAGCAGGGGTATAATCCACACAGGTGAATCCTGTGGACTGGCCATACTCCAACTGACTATGTAGTACTGTTTGTATTCCCCACATGTGTAGTTCTGATCTGTAGTACATGTCCCTACAGTGAACCACACCTCCACCATTGTATGCACAGCCATCCACACATCTGGCAATGACAATGTGTGAGGTTTCATGTCGGTGTTTCATATAGTTGTCAATTATTGCACATGGGTAACCCTTGTGATGCATTGCAGGTCCGACCTGTATATATTGACAGGACCATACATTATGTGTACATGTGGTAAATGGCCACATGGCAGATAGATCTATGCATTATCATGCATGATACATAATAACAGTCTCACCTGCAATGGGCTGCTGTTGCAGCAGAATGCCAGAGGTACCTAAATAGGAGTGACACAGCAGTATAATCATTATCCACACCCGTATGATAGCCACAGGGTGCAATGTGCATGTTAACACATAAGCCCGTACAATAGACTATACTATGGAGTATGCACATGTGTGCATACACAGAGTAGCAAACTATAGTATGTGGCATGTGTGCATACATGCCTTGCATATGATGTTGCATCACATATTGTAGAGTGACACATGTAACTATATAAACTATAGTTGTTATATGTGCAGTAATGACTTACCAGGCAACTCCAGGCTCAGTGGTTGAGAATCACCCACCTCCACAATATCAGCTAAAGCTTGTGGATGTTGTTCTGCAGGTGTCCCCAGGTTGGCCAGTAGCTCCTCGGTACGTGTGAGTGGGAGCTGGGTTGGTGGCCCACCATCTGTTGCACCTTGTTCCCTGACGATTGCATTTGCACTCTATTTTGCCCATCTAATTAGGTCAGTACAGTGTCTGTGCACCTGCTGATAGGTGCAATTGTGGCCACCCACATCATTTACCCTCCTGTGAAGTTCCTGCCACTGGGCATCCCACTGCTGTGCATCCTATGGCCCATGGATGAAGAGTATGTGATGGCTATTGAGGAGGTATGGGATCAGGAACTCATCCTCCAAGCGGATATATGTCAGCAGCCTTGCACACGGCATACCTGGAAGACATAATGATGGAGACAGGTCACAGTAACTCACAGAGATGTACAGGTACAGCTGAACATACATGTGTATCACATTTATTACGATTAAATATTTGCCATTGCAAACTACACGACACTAACACCACTGACATGTTTGTGTCACACATATTTGACACTCAATGGTGATAGGATATTATCACCATATATGTGTGTGTGTCAAGTGATGACATTGCTCATACTCCATGTGGATGCTGTCTTGATGTGGGCATATCTGTTTGCCTGTACTGGTGTTCTTACCTATCAGCACATGCCTGGATGTGTTCACATTAATGCAGTAGACCTTGATGCTGTGTATATATATAGCCTTACACTGCCTTAATGGACATGACCCGTGGCCCTGCAGACTTGCTCATGGAAGGTTTTACATGTATGTGTTTTGCCATATACATCTACATGGCACTGTACAGCAGTTCAACATCCTGCCATGTATTACCTGTGTTGCACATACACATGGGACACTGGCTAGCCTGATGGTATTTGCAAGGTTGGATATCAGCTATAGCATGTATGGTCATAGTCAACTAATAGGCTATATGCCCTGGGCCATGTATGAGCCTAGGATGAAAGGTTACCTAGCTGTGGCCAACAGGCAGGTTTCAGGGGCCAGGTCAAGCACTGCCACATAACTGATCCACAGGGTTACTGAAATATTTGCCATGCGGTCATCACACCATGTCTGAAAGAGGGGCAATGTGCAGCTTTGCTGGACAGGGATGCATAGTATGGCAGGAGTATGTAAAGTGTATGGGACAAGGATCTGTCCAGCATGTGGTGATCCTTGTACTAGGAAGGTAGATGTCCATGAAGTATGTGTTTGAGATCAGGATGTGTAAGTGTAGCATGTCCAACATCTCTGGGTTGGACATGGCTTTATTTAGGGTAGGCATCATGCTACATAGTGGAGATAGGGATTGAGAATGCTGGTGTAGGCCATCTGAACATGGCCAATAACCCTTAAAGGAAATATTTGATCTGATATGGGTCACTTGAGTGTTGAGTATTGCTGAACAATGATCTCTATATTCATGGATGGCACCCTGTCATGATTAGGGTTGCCACTTACGACTACCTGACAGGTGTGGTGACATAACTATCACAGAAAAGACTACTGTCCAGCTGCATCCCATGCACACAGTGTCCATTATGATGACTGCTGCCTAGGTGGTAGTTCATGGGTACAGGGTTTTCAACATAGGGGTTGACAATGCAATATGTAGCTGTCAGACTGTGGCAATATGTCACACAGCTCACCAACAAAGGCCCTTCAGTATGTTGACCACAACACTCATTGAGTCAACTACTGCTCCTAGTTCATAGTCATTTGCATACCTCAATAGGCAGATGCCTTCTGTGTTAGTCTGTGTGGTATAGGCTACAAAGAGGGGGTGTGCAATGAATTAACCCTGTATTACTGTAGCTGGCACTGGTTTGATGTGCATGTATTATTCAGACACCTTCTGTAGTGTTAGTTCTGCCAGTAGTCCAGTTGCAAAACACTCTTGTGACATAGGAATGTACATCTAGTATACTGAGTGTAGCTGGAACACAGTATGGGTGATGATGTCCTATGACCTGGCATGGTTATGATATGCTCTGTGAAATCAACCTTACTGTCATCTACATCTGTACTGCTGACATCAAATAAGTTGACCAAGGTTTATGGCCTTTCAGACCAGACTTAGCAGGGTAGTAGTGCAGTAATCCCCATTATCAGTGGTGTCTCCCCCTTTGTGGGTTGTGATAACTGTTGCTGTGCACAATTCAGTGTGTACACAACCTGACATGAAGCGATGATTGTACATGATGTTTACGTGGAGAGCAAATTGTTTTGACCTTTGTGTAGGATACAACCTGGGATGTGGACAGGTCCCATGCAGCCTGTATGTATGGCATTAGAGAGTGCAGCTTGTACCTGCACAGTTGTTATTACAGGGGCTCTGTAGTGTACATGGATATATGAATGTGTACCTGTTGGGGGGGGGGCAGTGTGTTTATGTTATCCAAGACCCTATCTGGGTGAACAGATACTATTTCCGTAGGTGCAGTACTTCTCATGCCATAATGCTGTGAAGCACAGCAGGTCTTGTTGTTGCCATTATGTTTCATGACACAGCTATAGAATCCTCTGTGTTTGGTCTCATAATATGTGGATAATTAGTTTCACAGTAGCTTTGTGTGGCATTATATGGTGTATCTGCATCTTACTCAGGCTGACCATGGATCAACTTCCACTTATGTGTGTTGACTCTTGTAACAGTTACTATCTTCTGTGGTACAGTTTAAGGTGGGGTATCACCGGTTTGCTTTCATGTTTGTGTTTGGTTGAATCCTGTTTATGTTTCAATGGCACAATCATTGCATATATGTGAGTGCTTAAAGTGCATTTGTGTAGGACTCAGCATTTGCACATGCATTGTACATCTGCATGGGTGCCATGACAGTCACTACTTCGCTCTTAAGGAGCATAACATTGGTTTTGAAGACTGACCATGTGTGGCATATTGTTAGCCCTGTTGGTGTGACTATGGTGATCCAGGTCATTGATGTTGATGAAATCCAACATGCATTGAGCACATGTGTTGGTACATGATGAGTCTTCCCAGTTCATAATGGGATAGCTGAGTGGCCATGATTATGGTTTCCTGTCTCAAAACTGGTATTTCCCAGTACAGCACAATGACAGTTGGGAATTCTGAGGCATGGTGGATGATCTGTCACAAGGTGCAATTTGGATTACACTTTGGCACAAAGGTAGTTGCTCAGCGTAATGCACCTTATGTTGTGCAAGTGCAACTAGCGTGGGGGTGTACATATCCCTCAGGAAGTTGGACACACCTGTGGCCCATGTGTTCCAATAAAGGATGATGGCCAAGAGGTGAGGTATGTGCTATAACATGGTCATGCAGGAGTGCTCTCCAAAGCGTTGAACTATATCTCAATCACTGCACAGATATGTTTTCTATGTTTCAGATTGCTGTAAGTGAGTCCATATTGAGTACCTGATTTGTATCATTGAGTAGCAAGACCCACAGTTTATTTCTTGGCTGTCCCTGTTGCACCAGTGGACTTTCACTTGAATGTGGCATGATGAGGGCACTATAAGGGAAGCATGGGCTGTTGCCAGTATCCAGATTCTTAGGGGTGACAGGTGCAGGCCCTGTCTGGCAAAGCATCATGGTCTGTCAACCATGTTATCCCAGGTAGAGAGATGCTGGATACTCTTTGAATTACACCAGTACATTACACGATTGTGGAATGCAATCCTTGTCCCTGTACTGCTGCATCATTCTGGCCAATGGCAGAATGCAACCCAGGACTTGGGACATACCTGCATGGGCTACAAGACTTGACAGTTCCTACATGTGTTTCCATGCAGACCAGGCTACTGCATCACAGGTCCTGCACAACAACATAGAATATGCCAGAGACATGTGTATAGTTTTAAAGGTGGTCTGAGAGTATGGGTATGTGGCTAATCATGGCAGCCAGGCAGTTGACAGTATGTTTGCCCTTGTATAGCTTGGTGTGTAACATAGTGCTAGAGTTTGCATTCACAAATGAGTACTGTTGGCCATGTTACTGGCCACGTGTTCTGAGGTGTGACACAATTATGCAAACTATGTCGTACAGTCTTTGTATTCTGTTGTCTGACTATTCCAACTTGGGAGGCCTCTTGCTTGGCCAGATACTTAGAGGCCTTTGTGGATGTTTGTGATATCTGGTGGCATGTGTGGGTGTCCTTACTGTGTTCTGGTAAGTGTATGTGTTGGTTGTGGTGATGAGATGCATGTGTTAACCTACACCTCTTGGCTGTCTAGTCCAGTCATGTGTGTAGAATGGACTGCCTCCAAGCTCACTCCTGTAGCTGCATCCCAGACAATGTGTAGGGTGTGGTGTTAGGCAGGTTTGGCAGTGTACATGGCATAGAGATTGCATTCCCCCAGGATGGCCACATGCACAAAGCTGATATTAGTAAACATCAGTAGCTGACTAGTGGACATGCCTGTATGAACATTCAGTACTACAAGTACCATGTACTGTATTTAGTTTACTTACTGCTTATGAAGATGTTTTAGACAGTGATGCTCACATATAAATATTTGTGTTATGGATATGGCAACACTAGCTTTTACAGGAACATGGTAGCTACCTTTAGTAGCAAACACCCTCTGAGGGCCACATCACATCCTGATAGTTGATTACAGATGATGCAAGTGTGAACAGGGCTGTATCCTTGTCTGGGTATATACTCACATACCCAGCAGAACCATGAGCCTTGTTGGGCACAGACACCCACTCCCCACATACAGTAAAATATCAATAGACTCTGCTGCCACTATTGACATGATCAGGATATAATCAGATAGTGTATGTCATCACCTATGAAGCAGCTATTACACATGGGCAGCAGTTTCCTACATCTTACACTCCTACTGCAGATGTCACACTGGAGTTAAAGATGATATGCACCCTGTTTCATTACCAGTACTGTCAACGTATTTCCAAGCAGCTGTTAGTCTGGCAATGAGAGGTTAGGCTACACAAATCTAAATGTTCAACCAGTGTGTCTCTACTGTCAGTATCCACTCTATGTAGGTGTGCACATAGCCATTTGGCACAGCCCTGTTACAAGGGTCAGTACACATTTGCCGAACATGTACACATGCACAGCTGTCATTGCTTGAAAACAATACTAGAGAGGTGGATATTAAGCAAGGTGGACTTTTAGGCAAGGCTCAAAAGACAAATTCACTACCGTAAATAGCACAAGTAACCAGAAACTGAGGGTAATGCTACTCAACGCCAGAAGTCTAAACCTCAAAATGCACTCCTCAGTATGGAGGACATCGATATCTGTGCAGTAACAGAAACCTGGTTTAAGGCTCCAGAGAGCACCCCAGCATTACCAGGCTATAACTCATACCACACCTTTCGGCCACAGAACCTGGACCGGAACACAAAAGGCAGGGGAGTATCCATATTCATCAAGGATACTCACACCTCTAGGTTAGTGGTGCAGCACGATGCATCAGAGATCATCCAAGTGCAACTGACAATGGGCGAAACTGCAATCCAAATTGTAGCTTGCTACAGATCACCCACCATGACCCAGGACCCACATTCTGCATTTCTGGAGACACTGGGAAATATGCAGGTCCTACCAAACACCCTAATACTGGGTGATTTCAACTACCTAACCATTAACTGGGAGAACTACTCAAGTACTAACTTCCTTGCCCAGCGCTTCCTAGAATTTATAGGTTCATAGGTTCACAGGTTCATACTAGGCTATCTGCCCTAGGGCATTTATAAGCCTAGCCAGAATGTGCTTGGCTTTCACCACCCATTTTAAATTTACTTTGCTATGCCCTTTTTCGAGGTTAGTATACTGTGCCTCTGTCTAACAGTGACACAGAAGTGATACATGGGGTAAACCTACGATCTCCCATCCACTCATCAAGATTCCTCTTGAAGAGAGTCAATGAGGGACTCTGCCTAACCTGGACTGGGATTTTATTCCAGAGTGAAGGGAGCCTCTGGGTTATGAATCTGTCCCTCCAGCATGTCCTATTTATTTCAGTGCTGAGGTTCAAGTCTCTCGGGCACGTAGCTCGATGTGATTTGGATTTTCTGAGGTGCAGCATGTCTATTAATTCCGGGTTGGGCATGGCTTTATACGTCAGGCACAGATTGCCTCTGAACAGGCGGTATGCCACTGAGTAGAGCTGGAGTTTCTTTAACCGGGCAGCATATGGCATCTGTTTGAGCCCTTTGATCCTCTTGGTGAGGTACTTTTGGGGTCTTTCCAGTTGCTGCAGGTGTCTGGTAAGGTACATCCCAAAAGGGGCATTGTACTCAATTATGGGCCTGATGAGGGATGAGTAAAGAGGCACGATGACCTCCCCTGATCTAGATGTGAATCCCTTCATGATTAGGTGGGCTATATAAAATGTTTTTCTAACCACTTTGGCCACGTGGTTGTCAAATGAGAGATTGCTATCAACTTGGGTCCCCAGGTCCCTAATTACTTCTTCTGTACTTAATGGATTACCACCTATGTGGTAATTTGTGGGCACTTTGTTTTTGCCAAAGGTGATGACTATACACTTTTGGCATTTAGCTTGAGGCCATGGCTCTGGCACCAGTTGTCTGTTTCTATGAGGCCCTTTTGGAGGATGCTTGTGTTGGCTGGAGAGTCGATTATGGCCCAGTTTGCAGTCATCTGAACTTGGTCAGCCACAGTCCTTCCGTGTTGGCCTGTACCTCCGAGAAATATATACCAAACAAGAGAGGTCCCAGGACTGAGCCTTGTAGGACACCACTTGTAACTGGTTTGGAGTCTGACATGGCTCCAGCAATTCTAACCATGTGGGTTCTGTCCTTGAGCCAGTTTGCAATCCATCTAGTGACATAGGGGTTTATATTTAAGCTGGTGAGCTTATCTATAATGCCCGAGTGGGGTATTGTATCGAAGGCTTTTGTGAGGTCCAGGTAGGCTGTGTGGACCACCTTCCCCTCGTCAATGGCCTTGGTGACTGTTTCAAAGAAATCAACCAGGTTTAAGAGGCAGGATCTGCCCTTAGCAAAGCTGAACTGGGTAGGATCCAGTGTTTGTAGGTCCCCAATATCTTTATTTATGAGGTCCATGATGATCCTTTCCATAGCTTTGCAGACCAAGCTAGTCAGGCTTATGGGGCGATAGTTTCCAGGATCCGTTGAGGCACCACCTTTATGGAGAGGGACCACTGTTGCTGTACGCCACTCTTTGGGCACATATCCTGTAGTAAGGCTGAGATTGAACAGTAGTTTTATGTTTGGGTTTAGCTCTTCTTGGAGTTCATGTAGGACGAGCCGGGACACCATCTGGTCCCATTGATGCTGTGTTTTTGCTTTGGAGAGGCGGCTCTTACCTGAGCATCTGAGATGTCAGGGGAAGCACTCTGCTGGGATAGATATTTGCCCTTTTGGTGGGGAGTTTGCTGAACCTGTCAGCTAGGATGTTGGCAATGTCTGTGGGTTCGTGTATTTTTGTCATTTTGGACTAATTCTGAGCATATCTGGGAATTACCACCCAGGTTCCTAACATAACTAAAGAAAGCCTTGTGATTATCCTTAGTGTCCTGTGCAATTTTTCTCTCGAAGCTGGCCTTAGACAATTTTATGTGTGCCCGTAGTTTTTTGCTAATACTGATCAGTGATGCCTTCCCTTTTTGGGATTTTGCTCTATCATTTAGTAGCTTCCTCCTTCTATTGTATAGTTTGTTTATGTCTGGGGTCCACCAGACAGGACGTCTGCCTTTGGAGGATTGGGTCTTGGTTTTATTTGGGATCGCATGATCCATGCATTCCTGAAGGTGTTCATGGAATGCGTTTATAAAGGATTCTGCGGTCTGGGCCATATTTTCCACAGGCCCGGGGGCTTTAAAGGATTCCACCTCAGTTTTGAGGAGTGTTAAATTTGCTTTAGAGAAGTTTTTCACTGTGGTTTTCTGGGCAGGGGGTGGGGTCGGGATGTGAATATCTAGTGAGATTAGTTTATGGTCTGATCTTACCAGTGAGGGATACACTTCTGGTCTGGAGCATAGAGTCCCCATGTTGGTGATGATCAGGTCCAGTATGTTTTCCCCTCTTGTGGGAGTCGTAACAAGTTGTTCCATAGGATTTGAGTTTATAAATTCTAGGAACCTTTGGGCTAGGGTGCTGGAGCTAGAGTAATGCTCCCAGTCTATGTTTGGGTAGTTGAAGTCGCCCAATATAATGGTGTTTGGAGAGACCTTCATATTTTCCAGTGTTCTCAGGAAGGCCGAGTGGGGTTCCTGGGTTTGGGAGAGTGGTCTGTAGCAGGCTATAAACTGGAAGGCAGTTTTACCCACTGTTAGTTGCACATGGATAGTCTCTGATGCTTCGTGCTTTGCTACCAACCTGGAGGTGTGGGTATCTTTGATGAATATCGATACTCCCCCTCCTTTTGTGGTTCGGTCCAAGTTTTGGGGCCGAAAAGCATGGTATGAGGTATAACCTGGTAGTGCTGGGGTGCTCTCGGGAGCCCTGAACCAGGTTTCTGTTACTGCACAGATATCGATGTTCTCCATGCTACGGAGAGTTTCAAGTATAAACTCAAACACCCTGGATCAACTGGTCAACACCCCCACCAGAGGGAACAACATATTGGACCTGGTCATCACCAACATGGGCGACTGGTGTTCCACACCCATCATCAACCCCTTGCTGGTTAGATCAGATCATAGACAAATCACTATGGATATTCACATTCCGCCCACAACCCCAGTCAAGGAAACCACCGTGAAAATCTTTTCCAAAGCAGACTTCACGTTGCTTAAGACCGGACTGGAAAGGTTCATGGCCCCCCACGCCAATGGACAATGCTGTCCAAGATGCTGAAACCTATACAAAGGCATGCTATGATCATCTGCAGGAATGCATGGATCATGCTACCCCAAGTCAAACCTAGACTCACTCCTCCATGAAAAGGAAACTGGTCTGGTGGAACCCTGCCATAAACAGGCTCTACAATAGAAGGAGGAAACTAGTACAGATAAGAGCGACATCCCTAGAAGGACAGACATCCCTGATCACTATCAGCAAGAAACTACGATCCCTCATGAAATCATCCAAGGCTAGCTTCAAAAGTCAAATTTCCAAGGACTCTACAGATAACCACAAAGCATTGTTCAGCTATGTCAAGAACCTAAGTGGGAACTCTCAGATCTGCTCTGAGTTGGTGCAGACTGGCACAAAATACACTGAACCGACTGATATTGCCAACATTTTGGCAGACAGGTTCAGTGCAAACTTTACACCCCTCTCACCCCCTAAATGGCCCATAACCATACCAGAAGAATGTACAGCCCCGGCAATCACTGACACACAGGTTAAAACAGCCCTATCCAAAGCCAAAAACACAGCCTCAATGGGACCAGATAGTGTCCCAGGCTGTGTCTTACAAAAGCTCCAAATGAACTAACCCCTCACCTAAACACACTGTTCAAACCCAGTCTCTCTACAGGCTACATACCCACAGAATGGTGCACAGCAACAGTTATCCCACTCCACAAAGGTGGCGCCACAACGGACCCCGGGAACTATTGCCCTATAAGCCTGACTAGCCTGGTCTGCATGGCTATGGAGCGCATCATCATTTAACTCATTAACAGAGACATTGGGAACCTCCAGACACTTGACCCAACCCAGGTCAGCTTGACTGAGTGCAGATCATGCCTACTGAACCTGTTTGACATCTTACAGTCACCTAGACATTAGGTGAGGGGTGTGGTAGTTCACACATACTACCTGGACCTCGCCAAAGATTTTGACACCATTCCCCACTCAGGTATTATTTATACTCACCAGCCAGTACATACACCCATACATCACAGGTTGGGTTGCCAACAGGCTTACACACAGAACCCACATGGTAAGCCTAGCAGCCTCCAGGTCCAACTCTTAACCAGTCACAACTGGTGTCCCACAGGACTCAGTCCTGGGACCCCTATTGTTTGCCATATACTTCTCAGAGGTACAGGCAAACACAGGTTGACTACAGCAGACCATGTTTGGTGATTACTGCAAACTGGGAGCCATAATTGACAGTCCAGCTGTCACAGACGTCCTTCAAGGGGCCTCACATAAACCAACACAGGGTGTCAAAATCATGGCATCCAGCTATAGGCCACAAACTGCATGGTCATTCCATTTTGGGAAAACTAAACACCCACATATTAGCACATGAGTGGCAGCCACTTTAATACAGATGAGGTAATGGGTATGTGGGGACTACATTAGATAGTGATCTCTCCTTTGACAAGCATATCTCAAAAGTAGTTAGGACATCCTTCTATGTAGGCCATCTGGTTACTTAAGGGTTTGCATCTAGACATACTGAGGTTATTGTGCCCCTTTACTCATCACTCATCAATCCCATCGAGTATGATAACCCATTTGGGATGTACCTCAGAAGACACATCCAACAGCTGGAGGGTCCATGAACGTACCTCGCCAAGAGGATTACTGGCCTCAGACATGTGTCCTATGCTGCCAGACCGAATGAACTCTTGCATTACTCAGTGGCATCTCATTTACTCAGAGATGATCTTTGCTGGCCAACAAAGCCATGTCCAGGTCAGGCTTAATGGATATGCTCTACCTATGTGAATCAATGTCACACTGAGCCACACACTGTAATGAGCTACACCTTGCCACAACCATAACTGGAAGATGCTGGAGTGACAGATTCCTGTCACAGGTACCCCCCCATGCTTTGGAACTACATCCCTGATTACATTATATGGAGCACCTCACTAACACTCCAGGGAAACCTTGCAGAGTGGATGGGGAACAGTGGATACACCCCAGGAATCCCACAATTGGCTCTGCTCCACAGAGGGACAGTCAGTTAATCAATGGGGTGGTGACAGCTGACACATTTTGGCTAGGCTTATGAATGGCCTTGGGCAGTTAGCCAAGTACCTACCTATGTACCTATGAACCTATAAATACAGTATCAGCACATGCTGATAGCTTAATTTACTGTTCAGGTGTTGACTTACCTTGTGCCAATAGCAGTTGTGTGTGCAATAGTTGAGGGCTACCTATGTAGGATGCACACAGTAGACCGACTATACATGACAATTTACAGGTGGTCTTGTGTGTGTGTGCCATCCATGTTTACTGTGTGTGCAGGTGGAGAAGGGTGTCAGTCCATAGGTGCCTACACTGTCAGTGTGTGTGCTATATGTTCCCTCTTTGCCAATGTTTGGGCATACTGGGCATGCCTCCATCTGCCTACTGGGGCTGGCTCAGGGTGTTCATGGTCTGAATCCCTCTGTGCCTGTGGGGCCCTTGGCAATGGTGGTGGGCTGTGAGGGCCTTCACCATTCTGTCTCTGCTGCAGCTGTTTCCGTAGGATCATATTGTGTAGCATGGCACATACTATGAAGATGTGGGCACACGTGCCTGGAGAGTACTGCAAGGCTCTACCAGATATGTCCAAGCATCCCAAACACACACTCTATGATGATTCTGGTTTGTGCGTGTGCCTCATTATGGCATTCTTGCATGGGTGTGTGTGCATTTCTGATGGGAGTCATCATCCACGGTTCCAGTGCAGAGCCAGCATCCCCCACCAGGTGGCCATATGGGATGTTCCCCCTGGGAAATACTTGATACAGCTGTAAAGCATGCCAGATGTGGGAGTCATGATAGCTTCCAGGGCTGCCAGCACACACATCCATGATAATGCCCTGGGCAATGCACATGACCTGGCAGTTGATGGAGGGGTATCCCTTGCAGTTTATGTATCGCCTACCCTGCTCACCAGGTGGTGACTTGATGTGTATGTGCATGCAGTCTATTGCACCCAGTACCTCCGGGTATTCTGCCACACGGTGGAAGAGACGCATATTGGTGACCAACTCCTCCTGCGTTCGGGGGACATATATGTGCTCATTGGCATGTGGTAACATGGCATCCAGGAGCTGGTGGAGTACCCTGGATCCTGATGCCTGTGAGATCCCCAGGATATCCCCAGTTGGCCTTTGAAAGGTACCTGTGGCTAGTATTCTTAAGCTTACACATACCTTCGTGTCCACTGGGATGGGCTCCCCTCTGTTATTTCTGGCTCTGAGGCATGGCCGGCACAGCTCAATAAGTTGCTGTATGGTGTCCCTGTCCACCCTGTAATGCTCTACTATCTCCAGATCATGTAGCCCCTGGTAGGTTACCCTGGGTCTGAACACTCTTCTCCTCCTCTGGTGCCTGAGGTGGTTGTCAGCATCATCCTCCACACCACCTTTAGTCTCTAACACATGCTAGTGAATCAAAGCTATGGCAGCCCCTAACAAGTACATATTAAAAGTTCCCCATCTGTATACACTGATGGTGCAGAGTGTATGGGAATACACAAGTGTGTGTGAGGTGCTTTCACACTTTATGCTATTGTGCTATGGATGCTGCTGATGTCATTGGGTGTGTATGTGCAATTTCAGCTGCAGGGTATCTTAATTATGGGTTTTACAGTGAGTACTGCAATTGTGGGGCCTTTGTTGTTGAATTTTGCTTGCCTGCCATAATTCATCTGTTGCCCTTTAATTCACTTTTCAACCCGAATCCCCTCCCATTGTCAGGCATGCATCCAGCTGCCGGCTTTCTTGTTTTGTACTTTCCCTACCCAGGAATGTGTTGCGAAATGTGTTATGTAGCTGATCTACTGCAATTTTGCTTTGTTCTGCTGTGACAGTACTGTTTTCTTTGCAGTACGGCACCTCCCCTTTCCTGTTCTGCAAGTAGCTGCTAGCAGCCTTGTTAGCTGTTGTCAATGGCCCACTGTGGGTTCCTAGGTGTTAATTACTTACTTGTACTCCATTTTCCATGCTGCAGCATTTCCTTATTTTTTTCCCGTATCCTTCCTGTTTCAGCTCTGGTGCGCTCCGCACACAGCCATTTACTGGGTTTACAGCACGTTTTCATCTACGTTCACATGCACATTTGGTTACCTTGTGTGCTCTCAGCTAAGCAAAGCTATGGCTACTTCAACACACCTCTATCCTGCAGCTTTGTTTAGCAACAGGCAAACCAGATTAGCAATTCTCCAATGTGCTTATAGCAAAGGTGGCACACCCCTCTCTTGATGTCATCTTTATCTCCAGAGCACACCTCGGCCTTGTAATGCTACGCTGTGAGGTACATCCTTACACTGGGGAGGAATTTGTGATTCACTATTACTCCTCCCATTTGGATGGCATTGCCTACTAATTCCTAGTTACCGCACAGAACACTGTCACAGCCCCTTAGCAACCCTTGTGCCATTGTGTAGTGTAGCATGTGTGCCATTGACTATTATGGGGAAATCTTGAAAAGTGTTACATTGCAGTTTTATTCCATATAATTCTATTTTCATTGTGATCCCATTTACACACCGATGCCATTCGCTTTAACTTCACTTTAGTGTAGGCATAACATTAAATGTTCTTTTTTATATTTTGTGCATGTTTTTTATGACAATGGCTATATATTTAGCCATTGGAATATATTAACAGTATAATACATGTGTTTGGTCTGATGTCATGGCTTCGATTTTATGTTTGCAAAAATGTAAACCGTTTTTTTTTTTTTTTCGGTTTACATTTCTGCATGCTTACACTATATCTGCACCACTTCCTGAATCACTATATACCTTCATTTGCATGCTACACTGCTGCACATGGGGTAATTAGCATACAGGCACCGGGATCTGTGCGGGCATAGCGTACGTGGGATAGTGCATGTGGGAACAGCTCGTACCTGGATTGCTTGGCGGCCATATTTGGTGTTGGAACACCGACGCTACGCCTGCACCTGGTGCAAGCTTCATGAATCCCGGGGTATATCTATTCAGTATAATAGCACAGTGGATAATACATTTGGCAAATGTTACCTCCTAGAACCATAGTTAGGTTATTTCATGCCATGTGCAGGTCTCCAGTCTGTCACCCTCCCTCAGCTCTAGAATAAGGACAAGAAAAGCTGTTCTGATCTTTTAGTGGCTTGCTACAGTTAAGGTACCATACACTAAGCACTTCAGCGCTTCATCTCTGACTGCAAAACAATACTGGCATTAATTTCTAAATGGATGCACTGCACTTTCACAACATCGGCAATGACAATTACATTCAGTAAGACCTTACATCTGGAGCAGTCATCCTAGCTATGCCTCTGTTACCTCTAACACTGCATTCAACAAGATGATTCTCTAGAGGTGCTTCTAGTTGGCAAGTATATGAATCAAACAAAAAACACCCCACCATTCTTGTAATGTGAGCGCAAAAGAAAATCATAATTAACTCATATTTATTATAAAAAGTTTTCATTTTCTTGTGCTTGACTAGGTAAAAACTGCTAATTTCAAAGAAGATGTTTATAACTTGCTTGAAATAAAATAAATGTGTTAGTAAATCATGGTAGGACAAACATAAATCCAGGGCTAAATGGATTTTTTTATATTAAATGTATTTTAATAAATAGTGCTGCTAAATTATAAACCCCACCTACACGTGTTCATGTGACTGTAAACTGAATTATAAATGCATGTTTTTAATATGTGTGTTCTTTCTGAAGAAGTCTTCACAATAAAAGATGAAAGTGCTGAATAAGTTGTGGCCCCAGTGCTTCTTTAAAGGAGTGTTTAGTTGTTACTTAAGTGTAGGAATCAAGCTGTTTAGTAATGTATAACTCTGCATATGTACAGCTGCAGTGTAGTAGTCCCTCCTCTTCACAAAATAAAAATGAATGTAGTGCAGTTAATGCAAGACCTCCTGGAATCATGGCATTCCAGAGCAGTGGCAGAACATTGTTACAGTATTTACTATGGTTAGACATAAGGTGCTATTGAAAATGCACTTGGCCTGTTAAAAGCCTGTTTCAGAAGTCTTGACCCTTGCACTTAACAAGATCTGTGTGATGAATGCCATGCTACTTATCTGGGCTGTCAAGAAGCAGGCTGCCCAGGCTTTGGCAAGGCAACCAATACCACACAAAATAGCAGCATCACAACCAAATTTGTCAAAGGATGACATTAACAGCCGTGACCAGTAACATAAAAAGGACAGGTTCTCCTCATCATGGATACAAGTTAGCAAAGGTAGAATGGTAATATACAGGTTAGTAAACATAGAAGGTAATACACAGGTTAGCAAAGGAAGAAGGTGAAATTCAGGTTAGCAGAGGAAGAAGGTAATATACAGGTTAGTAATGGAAGAAGGTGATATTCAGGTTAGCAGAGGAAGAAGTTAATATACAGGTTAGTAAAGGAAGAAGGTAATATAAGGGTTAGCAAAGGTAGAAGGTAATATCTGCTACAAGCTGATTTGTTATGACAATACACAAATGAATCGCCCACACAGAACAAATTGGTGTATGCAGTATAATAGTTACCATGCTGAAACCAGTGCAGACTGTGAAACTATTCTGTGCAGTGCTTGGTTTGTTCACACTATGTTTCAGGTTTTACCAAAACAGCTCAAGCAGAAAAGTGCCAGGTTGGATGGCCACCATCATTTATGCAGGTGACAGTGGGTGCAACACATAATGACAAAGACATGCATCTGGAGCATTTCTTCCTGGGCCTCCGCTGAAAACAGGCTCTGTGGAACCTAGTCGGACTTTCCCGGTCAACAAATCATAAATAAAATTAAAAAAAAATAAATGACAAGGAACATGCTGAAAATGAAGTACACAGGAAATACATGGGGATTTAAGGCAGAACACAGCTCATAAATGACATGATGGCCCTCTATGGAATGCTCTGCAGTCTGTTTCACTGAGATGCCCCCACCATAGTGTTCTATGAGGTATCCCATGGAGTGCTTCAAACAAACACCTCCAATGCTCCAATACTCCAAATAGCTTAGAATACAAAAAACCGGAACACAAACACTAGACTGTTTGATGAGATTCTTTAATTCTGGTACCTCGGCCTTCACCTTCTCCTGGAATACATTCTAAAACATCAAACAACACCCCTTTTATAACACATCCAATTAAATAATTAATACACCCTAATTGAACGATTTATTAATTTATCAGTTGACTCAACCATATTGCTTCACTCTAAAAATGCTGACTTCATTCTTATGAATAATTTCTGACTTCATTAAACATACTGTCAATTATATTGCAAGAAAATATCTAAATATAAACATTTGAAATCTAATTCCACTAATATAATATTAACTATTTTTAATAAATAACAACATTACTGGATATTATAACACCTGCTATAAATTCATATTACATACAAACATTTTAAATCTGTACATCAAAAAGAGATTTTTTTCTAAGAATTTTTTAAAAAGTTTTTGGAAATGTTCATTCTAGATTTCCATGTTCATGCCATTCGGAAACAATGTTTTGTAATTAAGAATAAACCTGGATTCCATTTCTAATAATTTGTCACGAAAACCTACCTCATTACCAAAAACATTGGGCTTACCCAACACACAAAATATAAATCCCTCAGGGACCCCCTTATGTTGTTCACAAAAATGTTTGGCAACAGGACTTTCCATTCTTTTGTGTCTTATGTCACCCAGATGTTCGAGAATTCTAAGCTTGACCCTTCTAGTTGTTTGGCCTATATACCACCTCTGTTTCACACAACCACATCCTATGATGTATACCACCCCCGTAGAATTGCAATCATAATATTCTAGGGCCCTATACACTACGTTGTTAATTTTTGTACCATCCAAACTTTTGACCCTACAACATACCTTGCAACTTCCACATCTAAAGGTTCCTTTTCTGATATTCTCCCTATATGTATTGGTATTTCTAACATTTAATATTTCCTTCAAATTGGAATATCTACTATAAGAAAAGGTAACTTTAGATGGAAAAAGTTTTCCTACTTTATCATCTCCAGTGATAACAGGCCAAAACCTCATTACTAACTCCCTTAATGTGCTAGAAAATTGCGAATATCTGGTGACAAAAAACACACTATCCCTAGGCCTCTCCTCCCCCAATTCAGTCAGATGAGAATCTGATTTTTCATTCACTTCTCTCCAAAAATTTCTGGTTATTCCGGATGTCCCCCCTAAACCTAATTCTTGTTCCACCTTACCTCTGGCTATTCTGATATTCTCATCAGAATAACCCCTTCCCTTCAGTTTTCTTTCAACTTTATTAAATTCACTATGAATCCTTTTCTTATCAGAAGTATTGACACCAATACGTTTAAATTCTCCAAATGGTAAGGATTTGAGGAGACAATCACTATGCATGCTCGAAGCATGCAAAAAGTTCTCAGCCGCTGTAATCTTCTGAAATGGTTTATATTGTATTTTATTATCTGAACTCAGATATATCTCAACATCCAAATACTGGATACTTCTGCCCCCAATTGTGTAGGTGAAATCTAACCCCCATGGATTTTCTTTAATCCCTGAAACAAATTTTTCAAAATCTTTTGAATTACCCCTACACAAAAACAACAAATCATCAATAAATCTCACATATTTTACTACGTTGTTCTTGTAGAATTCCCGGGGATAGATGAAACAATTTTCAAAATGGGCCATAAACAAAATTGCATATGAGGGCGCAAATGCTGCCCCCATAGCTGTGCCCTCCTTTTGTAAAAAATGTCTCCCTTCAAATTCGAAACAATTGTGAGTTAGGCAGAAATCCAACAAACTGAGAATGAAATGAGTCCTGGGTCCTTCCCCCAACATTTTTTCCACTGCTTCTAAACCTTGATGCCTATTGATACTAGTATATAATGATTTTACATCTACACTAGTCCAATAAAAGTCCTGCTCCCATTTAATGTCCCTTATTTTCATACACACATCATTTGTATTTTTTACATGCGATTGTACCCTCTCCAAATGACATTTTAACAAGGAATCCAAAAATATTCTGACATTTTGCAAATAGGCTCCTTTGCCAGAAACAATGGGACGACCTGGTGGGTTCCTAATGTCCTTATGTATCTTAGGGATTATGAAAAATCTAGCATTTTTTGGATTTTTTACATGCAATTTTTTAACATCAGCGGATGACAGGAAACCCAACCTTTCTCCCCTCTCCAATAATTCCAATAACTGTGAATTATACTCCTTAAACATATTGGAAGACAATTCAACATATGTGTTTACATCCAACAACAAATCCAAAGCTATTGAATTGTATTTGTCCCTGGATAAAATTACCCAGTTCCCACCTTTATCAGCCTGAGTAAACACATACTGATTATTAGACTTCTTTAAATCAGATAAGGCCTTCCACTCATCCCTACTTAAATTATATTTTTTCTTCCCTCTAAAAAATTTTTTATGTTCTTCCTCCAATGTTTTTAACAATGTTTTTTCAAATACATTAATAGCCATGCTTCTCTTAGGTGGAATAAAATCACTTTTATATGGTACTTTAGGAACAGTCAGCCTCCCATATCCAGTATTAAATGCAAACTTCACTTCATTTACACAAACATCCTCATGTAAACAAATATCAACTAATTCATTCTCATGCAATGTCATGTTCAGTAAAGAATTATCCAAATTTTCAAAATTGTCATCATCCTCAAGCAAATTGACAACATTAATAGTGCTTTCATTATCAGAAAAAAATTCTCTTAAATACAATTTTCTACAAAATTCCCTAACTTCCAAGGAAATGTCCACCAAAGAAGGAAAACATACTGGAACAAACTTTGTGCCTTTAAACAATACCTGCTTTGCACATTCAGTAATGTTAAAGTCAGAAATGTTCAAAATATTATAACTCTCACCTTCACAACTTTCTGAACAAAAAATGTCAATGAGTCCACGATTGGACTGCACCTCGCCCGTATTTAAACCGCCTAGGTTTAAAAAGCTGTTTCCCAATCTGACTGCTTCCTCCAAGTTGTCATCTTCTTCTCCCCTTGTTTTGAAAATGGCGCCCTCTTCCCTTTTGTTGTACCGGGCTCTGCCCCGAATTACCGACAACTCCGTTTGCTTCGGCTGCTGTTTCTTGTTCCACATTTAAGCTTTCAAACGAAACGCTCTTTCTGCTGCTGGATTCATCAATTGAAGATGCTGAAATATCCCCGATGACAGATCTCGACCCACCTCTGATGTCACGGGAAGCGCCACGATTTTTCTTAAAGCTGTACTGCCAAGAAAACAGCTTGCCTGTATCATGGTCTCTAACATCACGGAGGAATTTCCTTTTTTTGCGTGAAATTACCTCCGCTTCTATTTTAGAGACCCTTCCTTTGATATCAACAAGGTTCTTATTGAAAACAGTTACAGTGCTCTCCTCAATAAGTGTTTCCTGCAAACATAAAATTGTGGCACGAACCTTGTCCAAAGTTCTCTCATTCCTTTTTACCAACACACTCAACCAACCAAGCGTGCATTTGAGAGAAATAGCTTTCCATTCCGAGGACAAATCCGCCTCATCCTCGGTAAATTCGAAAGCAGGCAACCGCTCAACTCTCAGACCCCTTGGAGTTATGTTAGAGCTGATGTACTTCTCTAACAATTTTAAATCATAAAAGGTTGTTACTTCTTTCACCATGGCCCTCTCAAGTTCCACATATTTTTCAATGCCATCTTTTCTTCCCTTTCTTTCCACATGGAAGCCAAATTGACCGGTTGAGTCAACTGTGCACCCAACGGAGTGACAGTGGTTGCATTCACAGACATAATAGCTTCAAACAAACACCTCCAATGCTCCAATACTCCAAATAGCTTAGAATACAAAAAACCGGAACACAAACACTAGACTGTTTGATGAGATTCTTTAATTCTGGTACCTTGGCCTTCGCCTTCTCCTGGAATACATTCTAAAACATCAAACAACACCCCTTTTATAACACATCCAATTAAATAATTAATACACCCTGATTGAACAATTTATTAATTTGTCAGTTGACTCAACCATATTGCTTCACTCTAAAAATGCTGACTTCATTCATATGAATAATTTCTGACTTCATTAAACATACTGTCAATTATATTGCAAGAAAATATCTAAATATAAACATTTGAAATCTATCTAATTTCACTAATATAATATTAACTATTTTTAATAAATAACAACATTATTAAATATTATAACACCTGCTATAAATTCATATTACATGCAAACATTTTAAATCTGTACATCAAAAAGAGATTTTTTCTAAGAATTTTTTTTTAAAAAAAAGTTTTTAGAAATATTCATTCTAGATTTCCAAGTTCATGCCATTTGGAAACAATGTTTTATAATTAAGAATAAACCTGGATTCCATTTCTAATAATGTCCCATGGAGTGTCAAGAATATCCTAAGATTAGTTTTGCTGTGAGATGGGCGGCCATGGTGGTGCAGCGGTTAGTGTTGCTGCCTCACAGCAAGAGGTTCTCCAGTTTGGTCCTTGGCTGGGGTGCCTTCTGTGCTGAGCCTGCATGTCCTCCCTGTGGTTGTGTGGGTTTCCTCCAGGTGCTCTGGTTTCCTCCTACATCCCAAAGACATGCTGTAGGTGGATTGGACACTCTAAATTGGCCCTAGGTGTGTGTGTGTGCCTTCTGTGGAAGGTCGGGTGCCGGGCTGGCAACTCGAGAAAACAAAAACTCCACTGCCAATCATGAGCGGACAGGTGATCTGCTGTGGCGACCCCTAACCAGGAAAAGAAGAAGTTTTGCTGTGAGACACTGCATTGAAGAACTGCCTCAGTGGCTAGAATTTCTCTGATGCAAGATCATCCATGAGGCCCATGGCAGATTACAATTAACTAGGTAGCATTTAACTGGTGCCCCAGTTGTGAATGGGGGTGTGGCTATGCAGGATGATGATTCAGATCCATGAAGTCAGTTGTGTCATGAGGTAACATAGCTTGTGGCTGCAGATGCACATGATGTACCCTAGGTTCCTCTAGTTTCTGGAGATGCAGGTGCCAAATCTGCCTATGAGTTAGTCTGTCAATGCTTATCACACCATGCCTGACATACCACGCCTACCACACCATGCCTGACACACCATGCCTACCACACCATGCCTACCACACCATGCCTGACACCCCATGCTTACCACACCATGCCTACCACGCCATGCCTGACAGACCATGCCTACCGCACCATGCCTGACACACCATGCCTACCACACCATGCCTGACACCCCATGCTTACCACACCATGCCTACCACGCCATGCCTGACAGACCATGCCTACCGCACCATGCCTGACACACCATGCCTACCACACCATGCCTGACACATCATGCCTATCACACCATGCCTGCCACACCATGCCTGACACACCATGCTTAACACACCATGCCTGACACACCATGCCTACCATGCCTGACACACCATGACTATCACACCATGCCTGACACATCCAGTGCTGCACTACATTATTCTGTGACAGAAGCCTGTAAGAGGCTATGGTGGCAACAAGAGGCATCATGAAGCAGGTCCACTCATGGTGAACCCTGCACATCCTCTTCATGCATGATGTGACTAATGGTGGTCAACTGCTAGCTAACAAGTGTGGTCCTGACTGGGCTTCGACGACACTGCTGTCTATCTGATCATTTAAATCTATTGACCTCTATGCTTGTGGCTGTATGTAAGGACCTTGGCAGTAATCTGTGCTCCTGGCTGGGTAGGAGGTATACTCACATGTGAAGCAGTACTGATATCCTGTACTGGGGATTTACAATGTTGGGATCCAGCTCCCTGTCTCCCCAGAGGTACATGAATCCACAGCCATTTGTGCCTCTGAGACCTCTGTCAAAGTGGAGCATGCTCCCATGCTTTGTATTTGTCTGGCCATCTGCAATGTTCTTAGCAGCTGGGATGAAGCTCTGGGCAGCATTATCAAACACCTGATTAATGATATGCTGTGAGTCATGAACAATGGAAGGAACCTCAATATCCTTAACCACAATATCATCTGTGAATGAGTGCCAACATTAACAGTATCTGATAAAGTACTACTCCAAATGAACATGTGATAAAACTGAATGAGGCAAAGTCCAAATAACAAGAGCTATACAGTTAGACATTCCTACTTGATCTAAATGCATGCACATTGTATAACAACACTGGTCTAAAAATGAAACATTATATGCAGAACACAGGAAACATAATAGAGTAAAACTATGCTGTATATGTGAGTTATGCATTTGTAAATATAATACTGGATGACCACATAGAAAGATCTGAAATGTCATGCACCCTCCCCTCAGCGCACACACACACACACACACACACACACACACACACACACACACACACACACACACACACACACACACACACACACACACACACACATCTAGACAGCACAAGGGATGTTTCTGGATTCTGGAATTACCTAGTTGGTGACCCAGTTCTGGCTGTGACATTCAGTGCTGCACCAACTTACTATCATTATGGGCACAGTCAGTTGTGTCAGTGACAGTGGCAGTGTGGATGTGGCTTGCCATGTATACAACCTGCAATGACCTGTTGCAGCAAACCATGCCATTGCTGGTCACACTGTTCAAGGTGGTACCATGCATACTCATTATTGTGTAATGTTCCTTCATGACTTGAATAAAGACTGTAGTTTTTGCAGAAAAGTTTTCCTGCCTTTGCAAAGGACACCTCAGCATGTGAAAAGACATTGATATACAATAAAATATAATTATTCTCTTCTGGGCATTTATGTACCAGTTCAAATATTTCACTAACTGACTAACATAAGTGCAGGTACTGAGATCTATAACAACATGAGCCACTGAAAAAGCATTTATATTCTAGAGCTTGTTACTTTATTTGTAACAAATATCATATTATTTGCTAGGTGAAGCACTAGTTTGATTTTAACACCTACCTGCAACATTACAGTAATAGTATAATGGTACCTAACTTATTGCAGGTAGTCACAGAATGAAGATGCATCTGAAAATATGATGAAATGTTCAGCTTTGTCCAAATAATTCCATGAATTTCATTCTAACATGAATGTCAGCCATTTGTCAGCAATTGATTTGGCTGAGATATCCCATGCATAGTTAATAAAGCTTATCTGAACTGAGCAATTCTGAATCACTTAGTTACCTGTACAACTAAGGTGATCCATAGCACCTGTGTTAGTGCTCATCTTCTGCATTGGGTTGCCAGCAGTATTGTCATTTTACTCAAAGTCAGGAAATCAGGGTGTCTATCAGGAAATCCAGATATCAAAGTCTCTGCCAGGAAAACAAGTTACAGTGAATACATGAAAGGTATTTTGAATAATTCTGAGAGCTAACACATTTCTGAAGTATGTTTTCTAAAATGTTTACTGTTTCACTTCAATTTTCTTATCTACATTCAAATGCACAAATATTGCTGTGGCTTATACTTGTGTGTGTTGAGTATATAAATGCATGCAAGAGCAACATGTTGATCATAATTTCTACCATTTGGATCACTGTCAGACATCAACATTGCATACGTTAAGTGGATATTTGTAGTGGTCTGGACAAGATCTGTGGGAAAGGAACACATGATTGGTACAGTGGCACTATAACAAATGTTACCATCTCCAACTCTTGTATACTTGTCTGAGTTCTTGGCTTGGCTCCTTCTATGTGATGTCGGCATGTCTTCCCTGTCTATGTGTGGGTTTTATTCAGGTGCTCTAATTTCATTCAACCCTCTGAAGACATTGTATAGAAACTGTGCATGCATGGCATGTGTGTGTCTATCTAGGTGGATAGAGAGGGCCAATGTATGGTTTTGAGTATGTATGTTTGTGTGTCTGTGTTGAAATAGTATTGATGGGCACATACATGAATCTGAGTAGTGAAAAAATAAGGTGAAAAATGCATCGCAGAACATCTAGAACATCAGATCTTCTTGGAGTCATCACTCCTGGCTGTGTAAGCAGGATCCACAGTTGTGGGCCCCACCTAGTCTAAATTTGATCCCACTCACAAAAGGGGTAGACACAAAGATTACTATAGCTTGTGCATGGGCTGAGGATACTGCAGTCATTATTTCTTTAATTTACCTCACAGTTAGTCTTCAAAGGTATTTCTAGAAGGTCACTATAGCCTGTGTTTTGGCTGGGAACAGCATAATCACTAGTTCTTTTAACTTTCCTCAAAATCAAACCTCATAATTTTGCACAGAATGTCACTATAGCTTGTTTAACACCAGTGTACTGAGAAGGAACAGGTTGGAATGAATTACTGTAAGTGCTAATCTGAAGTAGTTTACTTCATTTGATCTTTAGCCTGTGGGTATCAGATCCGTATCAGATCTGAGCTGGCAACTTCACAAGCATGTGCTCTGAGCTCCAAGCTCCTCCCCCTGCCAATAATACACCACCACTACCTTCCAACCCTGATCTTGTTTGCCGCGGCTTCCAACGCATCGTGATTCTTGAGCTCCAAGTTGTGAGTAGGTCTTTTTCAAAAGTTATTAATGTTTTTGTGTGTGTGCTAGTAGCATAGTTTTCCTCTCTTCTTCCCCTTCGCTGGTGCATCAAGTGTAGGTATTTGTGTCTTAGTTTTAGGTAGTTTTAGGTAGCTTGTAGTAGTTAGACATTTCCCCTCCCCCTCAGCCTTCTGTGTGCTTGTAGTTCTGAGTGTGTGGTGAGTGGAGTGTGTCTCTAAAAGTTTTTCTTGCTTAGTGAGGTATGGCTGATCTTCCTATACAGGTCTTTAAAAGATGCACTGAGTGTGGCCACAAACTGTCGCCTGCTGTTGGCCACACTCTTTGTGTGCTTTGTTTGGGTGTGGTCCATTTAGCTACTGACTGCAGTATTTGCATGGGTTTTAACCCATGCACCCTTAAGGATCATAGGGTGAAACTAGTTATGAAGGACCTGCTCTCTTCTACGGAGGTGTCCACCTCCTCTTCTGCTTCGGTCACAGCTGTGGCTGTGAACGCCTCTCCTTCTACTCCTGTCCTTGCTTCTCCTCCCTCCCAGGCTGGGACTCATCCTCCTGCCTCTAAGCCTGTGGAAGCGGAGCACAGAAAAGGCAGAAAGAAGGAGAGAGAGCATAGATCCAACAAGAGAAAGAGGTCCCCGGACCTTTCGGCTTTGACCGGTCCTCCAACCAAAATCCAGTCTAGGCATCATGACTCCCCTTGGCTCAGATCTCCTAGATTTTCTCCGGAGCTGGAGGAGCCCAGACCACCTTTTAGAGCCTTGGTTCTTTGACCCGTCAGGTCAGAGTCCATGGCTTCGTAGTGGTCCACCCACAGTCTCTCTGAAGTTGACATGGATAAAATAATGCAGAGATTTATTCGCACAAAAATTCAGATGGGAGTCTTGCCAGCCCCCTCTTCCTCTGGAGGGGAGAGCTTGCTTCCCTTCTTTACACCTATATCGCCTTCTCTGATCCGATCCCCAGTTTTGGAGTACATGGGTCCAAGAGTTCCCCTAGTCAGGGGGTTGGCACTGACGGTACCTATTTCCTTGATGCCAGCAACTGCTTGGAGCATGTCAGATCTGGCTAGTTCAGATCCGAGTGGCTCTTGAATCCAGAGTCTGGGTGTTGGATCTGAGGGAGTGGAGCTGTTTCTGTCAGCTCTGACCTTGTTGGGTCATGGCCACCCCCTCAGAGCTCCATCTACTTTGGGTCTGGCTCCAATTCCCGCATTGGATCTGGGGAGAGTGGTTCCCTTAATGGTGTCCCAGGAAGCTTGCTCTCACTCAGCATTCGACATTGTAGAAAGGGTTCTCTCCAGTGGATCAAGGCCCCTGACTATATCTTCAGACTCCACCCCAGCTATTTCTGCTTTGTGAATCCCATCATTTTACCACAGGGACAGCCCATGCTCGAGAAGCCCCAGGCAGTTCCCCTTGAGAAACAACAAGTGGCTTGCAAGCTGTCTGCGGAAAGCCTCACCGGAGAGGTTCCTCACAAGCATACGTGCAAGAGGAGGACACTGATTTGGATGATGGGGAAGGTTCCCCCAGATCACCTCCTGAGGATGTGTCCTTCAGAGACATCATGGAAATCTTGCACCAGCGGGGAGGTTGGTCCACCCCAAGACCTTCCTCGGATGAATTTGTATTCCTGGAGGCTTTCGGCACAGGCCCGTCTACTTCCTGGGTGGCCCCTCCCACGGATCCATTAGTGGACTTAGTCACCTCACAGGCTTGGAAGGAACCAGATACTGTGGAACCAATTCCTAAATGCCCAGGCAAAATATTGAGTCCCCCTGCAGACAGACCAGCCTGGAATAAAGGGTCCCCAGTAGACTCTATGTTGGTAGCAGCCACCACCAAGAAGGAACTAGCTCAGAAGAGTTCCTCGGTTCACCCTTCTGACTGTCAGTCTAGGATGATGGATCACCTAGGGAAGCGGGTTTATGCATCAGCTACTTTTTCTATCAGGGCGCTGAACTATCTGGCCCATGCTACCCGACTTCAGTGTGACTTGGTTAAGGAACTGGCTGAGTCTCCCCCAAAGTTCATGTCGCAGGAGGACAGGGCTACGTTCTCCATGAGGATTGCTAGCGTGACAGTAGTTTCAAATATGTCTATGCGACTCCTTTCTCATATGACTGAAGGAGCTGTTAGGGCAGCTGGATCTAGTGTGTCCATGAGGCATAATGCCTGGCTCAGATTGTGTCAGTTCACGGAACTCTTCAAGGCGTCTTTTGCGAATGCCCCATATGACGGCTCTTCCCTCTTTGGAAAGACCATCTGTGACACCTTGGTGCAAAGTGAGAAAGATGGGAAGACACTGTCTACCATTGGAATCCGCTTCTCTAACCCTTAAAGATCCCTTTCCAGGAATCAGTGAGGGCAAAAGAAGATGTGGTTCTGGAAGTCTCAGTATTCCCGGGACACTCAGGCCCTTTTTCGACCCAGAGGCAGAGGGGGGTCCGAGGAATTTCGGGTCTCGAGAACTGCAGCAACCCTGAGGGGATTGCCCGACTGCTCTGCTCTGGAGGCAGCCAGGGGTCACCTGTCATTGCATCTGGCAGCATGGGAGTCCATGTCATCAGCCTCTTCAACCCGGTTGTAGTTCTCCCTACACCTTACAAACATCTCCCAGATGTACCACCCACACAAAGGGAGGCAGCAGTGCTAGAGTTCTCTAAGCTGCTAATGAAATGAGCCATTAAACCTGTCCTTCCAGATCACTCTGGATCGGGCATCTACTCCAGGTTCTTTTTGGTGCCAAAAAAAGATGAGGGACTTAAGACCCATTTTGGACCTGTCTACTCTGAACCTGTCCGTTTCCAAAGAGAAGTTCCAGATGGGAGTCCCCCAGAGACACTCTAGTCCATGTTTGGCCTCTTGGTCTTCTTTATGCTTATCCTCCTGTACCCCTGATTCTGAAGTTTCTACAGAAGGCTTGTCGACTGAGGAGCAAAGTGATCCTCATTGCCTCATTTTGGCCTTGCCAGGTATGGTTTCCCTTCCTTTGGTCTCATCTTCTAGCTCCTCCTTGGATCTTGGATCCCATTCAGGATCTCATTTCACACTCCTTAAAGATCCCTCATCTGAATCTGGACAGTCTGAGGCTCACAGCTTGGCTGCTCCAGTTCCCTTGATTGCTAGGACTCCTGGATTGTCCTGCTCAGTCAGGTCTATTATGGTGGCAGCTCATAAGTCGTTCACCAGGAAGATTTATCACAGCAAATGGAAGCATATCTCCTTTTGGGTCTCTGAAAGGAGTTTAGCTCCTTTCTTGGCTCCTATTCTGGCTATCCTTGACGTTTTAGCAAATATTTTTCAACAAGAAGTTAGCTCATCTGTGGTCAAGGTTCAATTAGCTGCCATTTCTCATTTTCACGTGGGTGAGAACTTTGCTTCTTTGGCCTCTTCCAGATTGTGCAAAGCCTTTCTCAAAGGTACTTTCCTCTTACATCCTCTGGTCAAAGATCCCATTCCCCCTTGGGACCTTACTATGGTACTTCAAGCTTTGATTGCTCCTTCTTTTGAACTGGGAGCAACCTCAGATCTTAAGTTTTTGTCTTTGAAGACAGCCTTCCTAGTGGCTATCACCTCTGCTAGGAGGGTTCAGAACTTCAGTCATTGTCTGTCAAAGTCCCATACATGATTTTCCACAAGGACAGGGTTTCTCTTTGCACCAATCCTTTTCTTCCAAAAGTAGCATTGGAGGTTAATATCAATCAAACTATCAACGTACCTGTTTTCTTTCCAAATTTTACAAACAAAATTGAATACAAGTTTCATTTGTTGGATGTTCATAAACAGTTATGATTCTATTTGTACAGGACCAAAACTTTTCATAAATCTGACCAGCTGTTTGTGTCCTTTTCTAAACCTTTTTTGGGTAAACCTATTTCCAAGGTGACCTTTGCCAGGTGGATCTCACTATGTATCCTTCAGATCTACAAGGATAAAGGTTTGTCTCCTCCGGGTCAGGTTAGAGCTCACTCAACAAGATCCATGGCTACTTCTGTGGCTTTTTGGACAAGAGTATCCTTAGGCGATATTTGTTCTATGGCCACTTGGTCCTCATCTCTTAGCTTTATTTCTCACTATAAATTGGATTTGATTTCTCGAAGGAGAGCATCCTTTGGTTCCGCAGTGCTCCGGAATATCCTTCCGTGAGGGCCATCCAGGTGTTTAGTAGCTGGGGACTCTGTCCCACAGGTTGAAGATCAAATGAAGTAAACTACTCCAGATAAAGAAGTTATGTACTCACCATAACATTCCATCGGAGTAGTTTTACTTCATTTGTCTTCAAACGTCCCTTCCGCCTTCCCCCTAGCCTTACATATGGACAGCGTTCATAGCTGGTTTTTATGTGTGTGTAAGGTGTTTTGGGATCAGATTGTTCAGTGTAGGGTGTAGCAAACTTGATCTGAGTTTGGAAGATAGTGGTGGTGTATTATGGGTAGGGGAGGAGCTTGGAGCTTGGAGGAGATGCTTGTGAAGTTGTCAGCTTGGATCCAATATGGATCTGATACCCACATGTTGAAGACAAATGAAGTAGAACTACTCAGATGGAACGTTATGGTGAGTACATAACTTCTTTTTTTTCACTTTCTTTAAAATTGAAATCAGATGTGTATACAAGTGGATATCTTGTAGGAGTAGGGGATGAGAGGCATATTGCATGTTCACAGCTGACAGCAGTATGTTGAAATACATTGTTTTGCTTTATTTGTTTACTTTCATCCTAATTTGACTTCAGAGAGGTATTCAAAAGTTGTCTGTCTTTTTGGGTAAGACTTGAGAAGGCATGTTGTGTAGATTTATGGTCTGTAACTTGAAATATATGACTATGTCCAATTTTTCTTTTACTTTCATCCACATTTATCACCATGTGGGCACACTGAACATCACTATAATTGTGGAGGGGTTGGGAAGAAGACAGTCATCTCAGATATGATTTATGTGCCCTGACAAGCATTTTATTATCAGTTTATGGATAACTACAGCTCAGTTGTGTGGTAACTACTGTATTATCAGCCTTGAACATTAAGCTTTGGATATAACCTATTTCTTTCTTGAAAGAAAAAATAATCAGTTTATTTCCTTAGTCATCATTATTATTATTATTATTATTATTGTTGTTGTTATTATTATTATTATTATTATTTTGGTCAGGCCAAAGATTGTGGAGGAAATCTATAAAATGCATCTCACAGCATTTAGAACCCCCTTAACTTCTGGGGACTTAGTGGGCCCCAGACCTCCAGCATAATTAAATTCTTTCCTCCACATTTATTACAGTACAGTCTTGGCCAGTTAGAATGTGTTGCAAGGATGTAGGAAAAGGTGAGAAATAAGACAAAGTGTGAGAAAACAAAACAAAAGTACTCTGGATGGTATGAGGAGGCAAGCATGGGAGGAAAACAGGAGAGAACATTGCTTTATGCCAGGGTGACTGTAGACAGCAGGGGTGGGAGTGGGGATTTCCATGAAACACTTTGTCTAGGGATCCATTTCATCTATGGCTGCCCATGCTGGCCCTCTATATGGCAGTTAAAATCTGGTGCTTATTTCTGCTTATGGTTTGCTAGAAGTGATATGGCTACCCTTAGGCAAGGAGTGTGTTTTCATTATGGGTTTATATTCATATACTAAGCCAATGGTCACCTTGGTCTTTATAAGCCTAGCCATGCAACCCAACCAATTGTGTCCATATATATCATGAGCATTTATTAGGAGGGGGTATGTTGGTTAGGGAGGTTCTAAAGATTATGTGTGTGTGGGTGGATCTTAGTTTGGGCATAGTTACTCTCTGCTTCTGTCTATCAGAGACATGGGGACCAGACCCATTGTGAATTTCCAATTTCCCATCCATTGGCCAGAGTTACGCTTAAATAGGATTAGGGATGGATTCTGCTTGACATGGATGGGGAGCCTATTCCAGAGCATGGGTTTCCACAGAGGCACATATCTGTCTTGCCAAACATGCCCTATTTATGTCACAATCAAAATGTAAATCCTTGCATCTATCAGTTCTGATGCTTTTTATTTTGCAAATGTGTAAAAGGTCCATCAGTTCTGGATATAAGGATGCCTTATACGCCAAGCAGAGATCACTTGTCAGTAACCTGTAGGAGACAGACTATAGAGATAGGGCATTAAGGCAATCCAAACAGGACAATGTGTTTATATTCTGGATCCTTCTGGTAAGGTACTTTTGTGGATGTTCCAGCTGTGCATATGCCTGGTCAGGTACATGCCAAAGGGGGCATTATACTCAATGATGGGTCTGATAAGGAATGAATAAAGTGCCACCGTGATTTCCTCTGACCTGGATGCCATGCATTTGCTTATAAATTGGGCAACATAGGATGATTTTCTTACTACCTTGGCCACATGTTGGTCAAAGGCCAGATTACTGTGTACATATGTTTCCAGATCCCTGGGTCAGCTCTTAGGGTGTCTTAATGATGGGGTATTTAGCCTGGGTGGCCATTTTCCCAAAAGACACTATAATGCATTTCTGAGCATTGATTTATAATCCATGACTTTGGAATCAGTCATTTGTCTGTATTAGACCCTTTTGTAAGATGTTTGTGTAGTGGGGAGAATCTATGATAGCTTTTAATTTGCAGTCATCTATGAACTTGGTCAGCCAAAGGCCCTTGACATTAGCCTGTACCTCAGAGAAGTAGATGCAAAATACAAGTGGTCCTAGCACAGAGCTCTGAAGTACCCAGCTGGTAATTGGTCACTAAGTGGAGGTGGTATCACCAGTCCTGACTGCCTGGGTCCTGTCTGTGAGCCAGCTGGCAATCCAGAGAATTATGCAGGTGTTTATGCCCAGTTTGGTGACTTTGTTAACTATACCAGAGTTGGGTATTGGGCTAAATGCCTTAACTAAGTCTAGGTAGGTGATGTGCACCTTTTTCCCCCTCATCCATTGCTTTGTTGACCCACTCAAAGAAGTCCACTTATTAGGCATGACCTTCCCTTGACAAAGCCAAGCTGGGCTGGGTTCAGTGTCTAAAGATTGCTTATGTCTATATTAATCATTTCCATGACAATTCGTTCCAGGACTTTGCATATCAGGCTAGTCAGACTAATGAGTCTGTATTTTCTAGGGTCAATTGATGGTCTTCCCTTGTGAAGTGGAATGACCACTGCAGTTCTCCATTTTCAGGGTACAAAGCCAGTTTTGGAAGAGGGTGACTTATAGCTTGCTAGGACTTTTTCTATGGTGATTTGCACATGCATAAACACCAGGGCATTGTCCTGTTTAACCAACCTAGAGGTAATCTGTTGCTAATGTAGATTAACACTACTCAACCTTTTGTCCCTGTGTGTGCAGATGATGGTCTAAATGTGTGGAAGGCACTGAAACCTTGCACTGCTGACATACTTTCTATGGATTTAAACCATGTCTCAGGAAGAGCACAGATGTCTATTTTCTCCATAGTGAGGACAGTTTGTTGGATGTGGAGTTTCTTATTTGGCAGTAGCACCTTCAGGTTTAATTGGGTTTTATTTGCTATGTTATTAGGTTTGTATGTGTGGGAGGTGGGCAATTTTTTTTGTCAAGAATGGAAGAATGCAGAGGTGGGAACCCTACCAGGGCAGATAACTGAACTGACATGGAAGTACTGGTATCAGCATACATCTGCTTTCTGCACACCTAGCAGTGCAGCTCGTATTGGATATGTAAACCTTATGAAGTAATGCCACATGCACGATAGCTCTGATACTAATTCTCACATGTAGGATACTCACCATATATTTTACAAATGGAAGCTTCAACCTGCAATGCATGCACCACAAAAAGGACACCAACACAGTACAAGAAGGAGACTTGTCTTTTAGATTACCTGCACATGGATTTCCAGCTGAGGCTACTGAAGCACTATGATCAGTGCACATGCTGATGTAACCTGCAACCTGTCTGCAAAGCCTGGGATGGCCCGAACTGCTGAACATTACAAAGACAGGTGATGACTGTCTGAGAAGAAAGTCTCTCAGATGAGAGAACTGAAGG
This sequence comes from Protopterus annectens, assembly GCF_019279795.1. Lineage (NCBI taxonomy): Eukaryota > Metazoa > Chordata > Ceratodontiformes > Protopteridae > Protopterus > Protopterus annectens. Next base: position 662,333,947 of record NC_056725.1, read on the forward strand.
AAATGGTGGAGGAAGAAAGGGTATTGATTTATAAATAAAGTGTATTTATTTATAAGTAAGTGTTATCCTCTACATATTATTTTGGCTTTATTCTTCAATTAGGCTTTGATATATGATCAGCATATGAGTTTGTTCTGATAGGCCACTATAACAGTGAACATTTACTGTTATAGCCCTGTGTACTAGGGCTGTTGTTCAATACATGCAATGATCGACGGCCAATATAACTGATTTTTTTTTTTTTTTTTGAGGGTGGGGTGGACAAAACAGCTGGAACAAGATTTCTTCCCCTGTTCAAGTACCTCAGCACATGTACTGCACCACTATCTGCTTTGAATGCACACTGCTGTAACCAGTTGGACTGCTGTTCCTATGGTGACTAAGTGCACTGTGTACATGAATGTGACAATGTCAAAGGCCCAGTTATTAACATCTACCCCTATTTCACTGCTGCTTACTGTCACTGGTGGCATGAAGGATTCTTCTGATACTAGGTGTGCTGACAGCTAACCAAACATGAATATGCATATAGGCTAAGATTGTAGAGGCCATATGTGTTATATTCATCCATCCATCCTCAATTTGTTATATGGGAGGTGTACATTTTGTGGACAAATAATTACGATTTACTTTCATTTGAAAAATGTGAGGAGTGGATAGATAACAGGGAGACTACAATAGGAGGCTGGCTGGTTTTAGGACAGAATGTAACTCCTACTTATTTGAATAAGCCTTTGGTTGATGCCCTATGTTTGCCTTAGGCAACTCATGCATTGGGGTTACTGTTCAGTATTAATGGATATTTTTATGCTGCTTTTATTATTCACACTTGTTTTACTGCTGTTATTAATATTTTATCTATTTATTGCTTTACTGTAAGATGCTTGTATTTACATATGTGAGACAAACACATTAACAATTACATCAACCCTGAAGCTCCATATTGTTGATTTTCCACCTAAATTGCATCCTAAATAAAGCTGAAGATGACATTGAAGAAGAAGGGGAGGGTACACATGGTAAGCAATGTTCTTGTCATTACTGTTACCGTCTGATATTATTAAAAGCCCTTGAGTAACCATTACACATTCAGTGACTTTTCCCCATTCTGTATCCTCACTACAGGGAAGGTATTACCTGCAAGAATGAGGAGGCATGTCACTCATGAGGAGGAGAGAATATACTTACTTTCCCAAAATCTTTTACCTCACTCCTCTACTTGTGCCCCCTATGTGTACTATTCAGTAGAGTGCTATAGGGCAAAGAATGAGGAACATATACTACCAGCAAAGCTCCACAGAATGGAGCCCCTTTTGGAGAGTACTGACAATGTACTGCAGAGAGACAACAAGCTAGTAATCAGTCCACCTAAACAGATTCATCATATACTTTGAAAATATTTTATTTTATTTTTTATTTATTTAATTTTGGAGGGGGCTTGGAGTTGTTATTATTCATGTTTTAGTTGTTGCTAATGTTTACATTTATTTTGATTGTACGTGTTTCTGTCTGTCATCTTCTCAGTCAACACTTCTCCACATATTATGATGTGCTTTAAGAAATAAAATTCTGCCTTACCTCACTTGCATAGCTAAGCTTGATAACTTGTATATGTACCAACAACAATGCCCTTTACCATACTGTGCAACATATGTATTAGATGGTGGCAACTTTTGGCTGATATGTATGCATCTCTTCTTCAGGTAGCCATACTCTGTGACCTCATCTCAGACTGTATTAGTCCTATATGAGTTACCACTGTACACAATCTTGTTCTTACACTACATTCCTGCATGGCAAAGTTACTTGTGCAACTGCTAACACTCATGTATTATGATTAAGTTCCTGGTGACTCAGATAAATTGGAAACTAAGTATTTATGTTTCTTTAAATGTGTATTTTGGCATGCTACTTTTCAAGTATTCTTCCTTGGGATATGTTTCTTTAATTCAGTAAGTTTCTCTGTACATGTTCTGTATAAAGGTATATGTAGCAAGTTGCACACCCATATCTTACATTCCTTTTATATGTTTTTACATACCTTTTATACTTATTATCTATACAGGGTGCACATCACTGCACATTCACACACTGATTATTCATAATATTCATATCTGTACAAGGGCATAGCCTTAGACCCTATTAGTTGCACTGGTCTTTGTTTCATACCAATGTAGTTCATTGTGTTCCATACCATTGTAGTTCATTGTGTTCCATACCATTGTAGTTCACTGTGTTCCATACCATTGCAGTTCATTGTGTTCCATACCATTGTAGTTCACTGTGTTCCATACCATTGTAGTTCATTGGCTTCACTGCACTATTTAGTTTGGATGCATATTGTTACCTGTGAAACTTACCAGGGATCCAGAAATGTCATGTCTAGAATCAGAGCAAAGCCAACACTGCTAGCTATGCCTGCACAACCAACCCCAAGGCTCAGTAACAATGCATGTTGACAGGCAAGTGCTCTTGATGGGTAGCTTCTTATAGTGGTACAATAGGGACCCACAGGAAGATCATGCAGGACCATGCTTTGACTGCAGTAAAGTATAAGCAGCTGTAGTAAACATCAAGTGAGCATGAACCTTGAGGGGAGTTGGTGTGAACCATGTGCACAGTTGGCACAGTTTGTGTGTTGATCCTTTTTTTGTAACCCAATGATACATATATGCAGAGAACAGTCTTGTGGAAGCTAGAAAGTGAAGTTTGCCTAAGGCAGCAGGGTTGAGGAGTAGTACCAAAGAAACAAAAATATATACAGCAAGCCTGAAATGGGAGGTGATGACACAAACAGGGATACAGAAGAGAATGGAGAAAGGGGTATAAAACAGGCACATAGATACCAGTCTGAAGTAACTGAAATTAAAAAAGGAGAAAGACAGACAGGATAAGTGGGGTACAGAAAAGTGTTAATATTAATCAAGATTTATCAACAAAATCGGTTATAACATCAGCTGAGTATGATCGCTATACTATGATGCAAATGTCAGGGGAAAAAAAATCATACGTACACCTCTGAGGGGATGTGAACCCTCATTTCTTGCAACTGACACTCTGTAAATCACTCCATTTACAAGATGAGCTATGGAAAAAGTGACACTGAAGCTGTCAGTTAGACACATAGCAGGTGATTGTTACACAGTTCCAGAATGGAAGCATGTAAGTCAGAAAAAATATTCAACCCTGAGAGGATAGGAACCTTCAACACTCTTTGTTTGTTCTCTACAAATCACTTCACTTACTAGGTGGGCTGTGGTTGTAGTTGCACTAATAGAGTCAGTCAGACACATAGCAGGTGATTCTTACATATTTGCAGACCAGAAGCGTAAGTCAGGGAAAAGCCTGAGAGGATTTGAAAACCCCAATACCCTATTTGCAGTAATTTATTTTCAAGGCGAGTCATGCAAGCAGTCACATTTAAGGTGTCAGCTGAACACATATGAGGTGATTGTTACACATTTGCAGAATGGAATGAAGAAGATTAGAAAAACATTGAGGAGATTTGACCACTCAGCTCTCTTTATTTGCATTCGAGAAATGACTTCATTTACAAGGTGAACCACATAAGCAGTTACATGAAAGATGGTAGTCAAATATATAGCAGGTAATTGTTACACATTTGCAGTATGGAAGCATGAATGTCAGAAAAAAATTCAACTGTAAGGTTGAGTGAAAGGGTTGAACCCTCATCCCTCTGTATTTGCACTGTATGAATCACTTCATTCACAAGCTGAGCCATGGAAGAAGTCATACTGATGGTATGAGTTTTACCCTGTTTCATGTTTGCACACTGCTACTCGGTGATGTCCAGCTTATTTGTGCAACTAACAACAGCTGACTCCAATATATGTAGTTGATGATTGAACTTGATTGTTGCTATACAATGAACAGTGCCATTCCTTGCTGGTTGACAAACAGTGGCACGACTGGTAGTGCACTCATCTTTTGTGCAGAAGGTTGTGGGTACTATTCCCAGATGAGGGAGATGAACTGCTGACACTACAGTGCAGCATAAGTGTGTGTTAATGTGTGTGTGTGTGTGTGTGTGTGTGTGTGTGTGTGTGTGTGTGTGTGTGTGTGTGTGTGTGTGTGTGTGTGCGCGTGTGTGTATGTGTGTGTCTGTGTGTGTGTGTGTGTGTGTGTGTGTGTGTGTGTGTGTGTGTGTGTGTGTGTGTGTGTGTGTGGGGATTGCACTCCTCAATGTGCCATCATTCAGATGAGATATTGAACCAAGGCCCCATTTGCTTGATTTGGTGGTAGCTCAGGTGAAGGTAAAAAATCTCATGGTATCTGGTGAAAAGAGTACTAGAAGTTTCCTGATGCCCTGACTAAATTTCCCCAAGTGCTTCTCGGGTCTCCCTTGAAAAGAAGCTACTAGCCTAGTGAGACTAGCCTGATCACAAAGGATAAATGGATTAAATAAACAATAGTGAAGGGAGTACTGAACAATCAACAGGGGTGGGCATGGACACAAAAGGGAGGGGAAACAGCAGGTTGTGGATAGGATGGAGATGTCACAGCTGCAGTCACTACCAGCTGTGACTCATTGGGAGATTACCTGCCACCCTAGGTACTGTTATGACTAAGTCCTGTCTCAACTGGTGGAGAAAGTGCTGATGAGGAAAGTGACTCACCAAGATGCTCAAGGAGTTTCTCCATTTGGCCGATTTGAGCACCTAACCTCCTATTAATAATCCACAAAACAACAGCCAACAAAAGTACAACATTTGAATATGTCTTAGCGCCTTGGCAAAGCCTTCAAAGAGTACATAAAGAGATTATGTAATAATGAAACTGATTCCTATAGAGAAATTAACAGGATGTATTGTATATTTGTAAAGAGGGGTTATGATAAAGAAGTTGTACAAACTGCTATTAAGAAAATTATTGAAGGCATGGATGAAAATTATATTTGACGTGAAACATATTATAATAATGCAATGTATAATAAAGATAGGGAAGTGAATAATAAACACAAAATATATTTTGTTTCCACATATGGAACATTTAGCGCCATATTTGTAAATTTAGATAAGTATTATTGGTAATATTTGTTTAAATTTAAAGATACACAGGCAATATCTTAAGTCCATTCTTAGGTATATCATACAAGAGAGGAAGAAATCTTAAGATATCTTGGTACATAATCACTTTGTAATGCCTGTTATAAATATTATGGGAAATATGAAGGCACCAATGGGTACTTATCCCTGTGGTCACTGCAATATTTGCGTTTATACTGCTAGAACATTATCTTTATAAATGGATATGCATTTTTTCCATCGGAGATGTTTAATTGTGAAACAGAGGGTGTTATTTATGCCCTACAATGCTCCTGTAATCTAGTATATATTGGGGAAACCAAGAGAAATTTTAAACACAGAATGCAGGAACATGTTAGAATGTTAAAAATAAAAAGTGGATAGCCCGGTGGTTAAACACTTCTTAGAATGCCATGATTCTAACCCAGGTGACCTAAAGGGTACTATTTTAGAAAAAGTACATAGAGGTTTTTGCTCAGATAGCTTGTATAAAAAGAAACTAATGCATAAAGAAAGTATTTACATTTTAGAATTTAACACTCTGTCCCCTTTAGGGCTTAATCTTGAATGTAATTGGAGGCTGCTTGTTTGAATTCTAATTGATTAATTGATTATAATAATTTTGTATTTAAATGGAGGCTAACTGATGGTTTTATGTACTCTTTGAAGGCTTTGCCGAGGCACTGAGAAATATTAAATTTTGTATTTTTGCTGGCTGTTATTTTGTGGATTCAAGATTTTTTTTTGTGGTTGCTGATCCTATTAATAATCTCCCAATGTCTTCTAGCTGCTGCTGGATGGGTGACAAAGGTGTTACATCTACTGACACTGCTTCAGGTGGGTACATCTGTACCAGTATCTACTGCTGGGCTACCTGAAGTGGTTGGTGGATGTAGGGCATGAGGTACAGAGCTGACTGTGGCAGGCTGAGACCCAGATGTGCTGTTGTTTTTTGGTGGTGGTGCTGCTGCTGCCACCTGTGGGGGGCTGACTGGTCTTGCCAGAGGGCTGAGTACAGATTGTGATGTTGCTGCATATAATAGTGAAATAATTGTAGAAAAACAAAAGTATAAACAAAAATGTATGAAATAGAAAGGATATTGAAAAAGGGGGTGGGGAGGAAGAAGTACAAATAAAAATGAAAAACTGAATCTGAGATAAATAATTTTGAGTGTGATACACTTTAGACATACTATACTTGAGGGAGCACAAAACATTCTCAATTTAACAATGTTGTTAGTGTATATAGTTGAGAGGGGGACCTAAGCCAACAGCTATTATCACCGTCATTCTGACAGACAGAAGATAAACGCGATGAGCTACTTAGAGATACCAATTGTCACCAGTACAAGATGCATTAATGATGTTTGAGGTAAATATACATTTTCACAGAAATCATAATGCTCAGACATAAGATGTCATTCATAGCTTATAAGCAAAGGAAACACTTAAGTTGACAAAGATAGTCACACAAACAAAAATGATGATGATACATATTTTCCTGGTGTAATACTGCAGTTACTGTAATGAGACAGAAAAATAAAGCTGCTATATTTCATAATAACACAACTTGGGAGGATGAAGATTAAATCCTTAGGCAGCCATGCAAGTTATGAGATGAGTCTTAGCATCCGGAGCCACTAATCCACATACATGACAGGTTGAATGAACAAAGAGCAATTTCATTGCACAGTCATACTTATACCTTTGACCTGTGGCAGTTATGACTGTAGCCAGATCATAGTCAATTGGGGCCCTATGGAGGGTAATGGACCAGGCTCCTCTCCCCAGCAATTATTGCAGTGTCCCATTACTTGACCATTTCAGTTCAGTTACTGTAAACACTGTTCAAACCTGTCATCCTGCATACTATTTTCTTATTTACTTTTGCAATGACTACAGATATTTGGAAAGAATTTTAACTTTTATTTCAAATTTTGAGCACAAACACTGATTTCGCCATTTACTAAAAAAACAGTCTCACATTGAAAACAGATAGTATGAGTAACAGTAGACTTCTTTTCCCTTGACCTCACTTTTATTCAAAATGCATTGATACTCACATTTCTTGAACATGCATCTTGACAGTGGCAGATTAAGTGTACTATTGGCCTTGGCCTGTTTTCAAACCAAGGGCCCCACATAACGAAAAACCAAAGAAACTAAGTAAAACTAAGTAAAACCTATAAAATTAAAAGGAAATAACACACTGAGACACTTAATATGGTGAGCGCTTTCGTTTACTACTTCAGTAAACTTCTTCAGAAGTTTACTGAAGTAGTAAATGAAAGCGCTCACCATATTAAGTGTCTCGGTGTGTTAATTCCAAGGGCCCCACATACATTTTTAGGACCTTGCATAAATACATGTGTTATTTGATTCACCTTCCTTTATGTTTCTTGTTTAATGGAGCAACATTTGTCAGAGTATGTTTTAAATTTGTAGTTTTGAACATTTTTTTTCCAGTAAGCAGTGAAAAAAGGTGTATGTACCAATAATGGCAAAGGTGCCCAGTTCAGAACATTTCAGCCATAAAAGGCTACTCAAACTGCTGTCATTATAATCCACTAATAACCATACTCAGTTATGTCCATTTTCCCGACTGTGTACACTCCACATATCTCTGATAAAAATGGCCACTTTTTTAAATTGGCTTTCCAATTTGCTTTACTCAAATGCACACTAGTCCTACAAAAACAGACGGATGACTAACTTTTATTACCTCATCAGTGTCAGTAATTTTTATCCACAGACATCCCCCAAATCTAGCAATTATAGCTACACTGTTGACTGCATCCCTCTCCGATGTCCATGTCAAAAATAATAATGACCAGTCACATATTTCAAATTTGTTTCACACAAACAAGGGTAGCTAAATTATTCCGGCTTAATTCACACACACACACACACACACACACACACACACACACACACACACACACACACACACACACACACATTAGTTCCGCAAAGCCTCTATAAAGACAGTTTAAAAATGATCAGATAAGAGCATAAGGCACCGGAAACCACAGAGACCCCCACCACCCCCACCTCCCCCACCAGCAGTTATAGCTACTTTGTTGGGTGTATACGCTCCATGTTATATAGAAATAAATTACATGTACTTTATTGGTAGTGTTTGATTTATTAATTTATTTCTTATTTATTGACATTTGTTTACCGGGAAAGAAAGTCCAGTGGGCCAGCTCATTTTCAATGGAGGCCCGGGGAGAAAAGTTCCAGGGAACATGCATAAAGTTCAAAATAAAAATAAAACAAGCTCCAGCTACATAGAGTACAAATCAAAAACAAAATTAAATCCATTTTACATAAGAAGTACCTTAAAATAGTGAAATTAAATTACTAAAGATAAAGTAACTAATTGGAAAAACAAGAAAGAAAAAAAATGGAATATTATAAAATATGATACAAAGCATATTACAGTGGTGTTTGGCAGTAGACAATAAAAAGCTGTTATACTCAACAGTAAAGGAATATATCAACTGAAACTTTATTTGATCAAGAAGTGGGAACATGGAAGTAAAGGATTAGTGTGAACGCATTGGGTTTATGATAGCATAGAGGTAATGGAATGAGAAGTGGGGCATTCAGAGAAGGAGGTTCAAGGGGTTTAGAAGAAGTGAGTGGACATTCACGCAATACGGGAGAAGGAAGTTTGGTAAAGTAGAGGGAGTGTGGGAAATAGAGAAAGGTGGGGGGAGAGGAGGAAGGTAGAGTGGTAAGGTAAAGGGAAAGTGGAGACTATTGAGAGAAGCGTGGGGAAGGAGGAAGGAGTTAAAGATGAGAAGGGGGGTGTTAGATGAAGCATTCATTTGGGAGTTTAAAAGAAAGAAAGGAAATTGTGAGTAAATGAGCTGAAAGGATTGAGTTTAGGTAATGGCTGAGGAGGGAATTGAGAAGGTACAAATCCACATGGAAGAGAGGTGACTGCACAGTGCACTTTTGAGATTAGAAGGACTCGGTTGAAGGTGTATATATACTGGAAGTTTATTCCAAATTTTGGACATTGTCCTGGAGTATAAGAGCTGACCTGCAGGTAGTTTGGGTTTATGTACTTGCAGAAAGTATTGGTGTTCAGAGCGTAGGGGACGATCTGGAGTGTACAGGGTAAAGAGGGAGGTGAGTGCTGGACAGTCCTGAGATTTACATATAAGTTTATGAGAGATTGTGAGCTGGAGGAGGAGAAGTTAATGGGGGAATTTAAGCCATTATAATTGCTTTAGGGCAATACAATGAGTGGAATGGTGACTGTAGCAAATTTAGCAATCTTATTATAGCAAGTTTCTAATTTTGCCATTAAGGAAGACTGCAGATTAATAAGTAAGGGAGCACCATAAGTTAGAGAAGGTAGAAGGTATGATAAAGCTAATGCTTGTTTAGAAGGGAGGGAGAGGAATTTGTTATGTCTATACAGTAACCTCAGTTTTTTGTGGGTTTTGTTTATATTATTTTGAATCTGATGATCAAATTTAAGATTATCATCTATAATTACCCTCAATAGCTTAGTATGAGTAACTAATTCAATTTTAGTAGAGTTAAGGGAGAGAATTTTGAAGTCAGCAATATTAAGGAGTAAATTTCTCTTTGGAGTGAACATCATAAGTTTGTTTTTGTTAGGATTTAGAGAGAGGTGATTATCGTGAAACCAGGTTTCTACTGTGGTAAATGTGGCTTGGGTGATTTGCTTTAGACTGTTTGAGTTGTGGGCAGAGCAGACTATTGTGGATCATCTGTGTACTAGACTAGGAAGGCCTGCTGAATAGCTTGGTAAGGATTAGTAATAAAATGTTGAACAGAAGAAGGCCTAAAACTGAACTTTGGGGTACACCGTAGGGTTATGAATGTAAGGGGAAATACAGTTCTGCCATTTGACAGCATGCTGTCTATTACAGAAGTAGCTTTTGAACCAGTTTATAGACTGAGTGGATAGCCCAGTACTAGAGAGTTGGGAGAGAAGGATAGAGTGTGAGATAGTATCAGATGTTTTTGATAGGTCCAAGAAAAGGGCTGATACAATGTTACCAGAGTCTTGTGCTTTGTTCACAATGTCTAAGAATGAGATTAATGCAATGGATGTGCTATGTCCTGGATGGAAACTGTGCTGAGTAGGGGAGAGAAGATTATATTTTAGAAGATAGTCTAGTAGTTGTTTTTGAACACACTTTTCTAGAATTTTTGAGATACGAAAGAGTAAAGCTATGGGTCAGAAGTTGGAGATATTGGCTGAGGGACCACCTTTATGAAGGAGTAATATTATAGCTTTTTTTCCAGAGGCTAGGGATGTAAGATTCCTGTATGGCTCTATTAATCAGAATGCTAATGGGGTAGGCCACTGAGTCTGCAGCAAGTTTGAAGAATTTGGCAGAGATATTGTCAGCAGAGTTGGAGTTTTAGAAGCAGTTTTTTGATGTGGTGGGTGGGTATAGGACAGAGTGTAAAAGGTGATGGAGGAGTCCGATGTATTCCATTTGGAGAGAAAGTATCAGTAGAAAGAGAGGGGTGAAGAATAGAAGATGGTGAAGAAGTAGTGTTGGTGTTGGGGAAAGGATGGGAAAAGCTACAGGTAATATTGGTAGTAGTCTCAATAAAGTAAGAATTAAAGATACTTGCAATTTGTTCTGGTGGTTTATCAGGGTGTGGACAGGGGTTTGGTTTAGTGCCAGGGTTAAGATAGAGGACCAGAATGCTTTAGGATTAGTTTTTCTGTTATTTTGCTGGTTCCAGAAGTAGTGCTGCTTGTCTTTAGAAAGAAGTTTCTTAGCTTGGTTACGGAATTGTCTATAATGAATAAGATCGGATGTATTTTTCGATTTAAGCCAAGCTTTCCATGCTTTATTCCTGTCAGTCATAATTTGTTTGGTTGCATTAGTTAGCCAGGGGGCATTACTAGTTTTGGTTCTTTTAGTTCTTGAAGGGGCTAGACTATCTAATATTTTTGAAAAGAAGAATTAAAGTAGATTAACGTATCATCCAGGGGGAAAGTATTAAGAATATCCCAGTCAAAGCTTTTTGAGATTCTGATGAAGGTGTTGGGGTCAAATTTAGACAGGTTTTGGACTAGTTTAATATTATGTTTTTTTAGTGATGGCTGAACAAGCATGGATGGCATAGGTGGGGAGATGGTCACTAATAGAGTTGGACATAGTGCCAGAAGTTATAAATTTGGAAGGATCTGAGACTAGAATCCAGTCTAGGATGGATCCTTCATTAGTTTTGTTGTTGCACATAGCAGCATTGAGTTGGGTGAAGTGAAATAGGTTTATGCTAGCAAAAGACTGAAAGAGATAGAGGACCAATCAATATTCATGTCCCCAAGGATAATGGTTTCATTTTTATAGTGAAGGAAAGCCAAGATAAAATGCATTCTAGAGCTGGAATGTTATTTCCAGGAAGGATGTACAGGACTATGATACATAGCTTTTTTGAGTGATTAATTTCAAGAAAAGAGATCAATATCTCAGCATTTTGGAACTGAGGGCTCTGGTTTTTGTATGGAGTAATACTGAGGGAGGTGGGATAGATGAGGGCCACACCACTTCCTTTTTTCTTTTGTCAATCTGCTCTAATAATGCTAAAGTTTGGTGGAAGAAACTTTGAATCTTGAATGGAGGATTTTAACCATGTTTCTTTGGCTGGTATGATGTCAGTTTTATTTTGGGAAAGCCAGGCATGCAACTCTGAAGTTTTATTGCAAATGCTTTGGAAACTAAGAGTAGTTATGTGAAGTGATTTAGGACATTTGGGGAAGTTAGTGTTTGTGAGGATGTGAGAGTTGGCAGGTCCTGGATTGGGGTGGATGTCACCTGAGCAAGTGAAAATGGAAAGGATATGAAAAGAATGATGAACTAGGTTAGGCAGTTTAGAGATAATGTAGTGAAGGGAATGGGATAGGGAGTCATGTGAATAAAGTAAGGTATAGTTTGAGGAAAACAGGTGTATTTTGGCATACAGAATGGTACATGGGTAATATAGGCTAGGGCCAATGTCTGAGTAGCTATTAAGTAGGGTACAAGGATAGCAGTGAGAGAAGTATGATTTAGGTGGTAGACTAAGAGGGTTTACTTCTGTGGCTTTGAGTAGGGTTATAAAGAGTAGAGAAAAAAGGATAAGAGATAAAGTATGATATCTAATGGGAGGCATTTGTGATATCAGGAATTAGGTAGAGGAAGTGATGAACTGAGATGAAAGGAAGAGATTGGAAGAGACAATAGGAAGGAGATTGGTTAGTTGTAGTGGGAGTGGTTAGAGACAGAAGGAGGGGGATAGGTTGAGTATAGAGTGGGGATTGGTTAGAATAGAATAGATTGGTTGAGTATGGAGGGGGAGTGGTAGGAGACAGTGAAAAGAGGACTGGATGAGTAAAGAGAAGGGGAGTGGTTAGAAGAGTATAAATGTGATGAAAATAGGGGTGGGTAGGAATGGGGGTAGGACAGATGAGCAGAGTGAGCCTGAGCGAAGCAAAGGGCAAATGGAGTGAGCAGACCCAGGACCGGGGGAAGCAAGGAGAAGAGAAGAACTATCAGGGAAGCTTGACTATGGATAAGTTTTAGAGGAAACTACAGTATTCAAATCAAAGGAGAGATGAGCAGGTAAATGAAATAGTATGGGGAAGTTGTATGCTGAAAATAAAAGCAAGCAACAGGTACAGCTTGACAGTACAGCTATTGAGAGATTCTGATAGCTGAACTATTTGCTTTGGTTTTCATTTTACAAGGATGAACTACATGAAATTGTATAAGGATCACAGGGCAGATTCAATAAACCCTACACAGTCTGCTAAGACTACATGTGGTGGTCATACAGTAGCACACTGTTTTGTATTCAAAACGCAGCTCTACATGGTGTATAGAGCCGCACAAACAGGGTAAACACTGTGGCATGCCAATTACAGCATAAGCAGCTGAATTTTATGCTAATTAACCAATCCAAGATGGAGGAGCTATTCAACAAGCTATAAAGCAACCATGTAGACTCAGTGCTGGTTTTCCCTGTGAATTCCAAAACTTATTGCAATGCAGCTATGGAAAAGAGACTATACAGAAAGAATGTTAGGGGCTGCTGTTGCTTTAATTCATGTGTATGTGCAACAAGCTGAAGTTTATGCTGCTGCTGCTAATAGACAACGGCCAAGAAGGAGAAAAGTTTTTAGACCCTGTTTAACTTATCACAATCTGCATGAGGTAGAAATTGTAGAGTGCTACAGTGTGAATGGAGACACACTACATGAACTATGCAACCTCTGTTGTCCTCAACTCAGATAGTTCAAAACTATGGACACAGTACATCTTGAGCCACAGTTCATGATAAAAAAAATGCTTTAATATTGAAATTCTGATAAAAACAAGTAAAAGTTAAGCACTTTTGTCTTCTTAATTAAAACTTTTTTTAGGCAAAATTGAGTCATATATACACTAATCTAGATCACATCAATGCCAAGCTCCCAATATGTCATGCTTCCTTTTGGAGGATTTAAAGAGGATTTTTAGAAGATTTAAATGGCCATGCATGTAGAAAACTGACAAGAATTACAACAGATTTAAGTTAATTTATACATGTGCTTCTGATTTTTTAAATACTAATAATGTACTGGCAACATATTTCTGTGTCCATACTTTTGAACTACCTTGGTTTGCAGTTTGTTCTTCATGGATTACAAATCAAGGCACCACCCAGGGAACAGGGAACGGTCTCCATAAATAGAAAGGGCTTCCACTCTATGAACTGTCAAGTTGTATGTAATGCTAAGGGAATCATCTTGAATGTGTGTGCGGCAACCCAGGCAGTTACCATGACTCACATATCTGGCACACCTCCCAACTGTATGAGATGTTCACTAGGGGTGATATCCCACAGGTTCATTTACTGGGGGATGCAGGTTATGCACTTGAACCGTGGCAGATGACGCCCATCAGAAATGAACACACACCCACTGAAGAATGCCATAATGAGGCCCATGCTCAAACTAGAAATATCATAGAGCATGTGTTTTGGCTTCTGAAATCATGGTTCCAGTGCCTATATACATTTGGGGGAGCCCTGCAGTACAATCCACATACAAGTACTGAAATCTTCACTGTCTGTGCCATGCTTCACAGCATCATCATGTGAAAACAGCTTCAGTAGGATCGATAAGGGGAAGGGGCATACATCCTACCACTAATGGCATGGTCACCATAGCCACATGTAGGTGAAGAGTCAGAGGGGGAACCAGCAGCTGCTGTGGGTGTAGGCAGATGCAGGCATGCTCAATATGGTCTCACACTGGCTAGGAGGCAACTCATAGTCACCTAATCACCACCTAATGGGTTAAAACCTTCATCCTACGCACATACATATAGTAACATTGATGTCAAACCATGCTTACAACTTTTACCTACCCATGTAATGGCTCTGTACTCCTAGCATTAGACAGACTCATCTCTGAACTAAAACTGTAGCAACTGCTGGATTTACAAAGTAAGTGTTGAACTTGGAGTATTAAAATAAAATTCTATAATAATACAAATGATTGTCATATCCTTGCATGTTGTTACTTGGTAATGTACGTAAGTAAAAGCTGGCTGATTTGTACAGCAGTGACTTAAACATGTGACAAAAGAGACTTGTGTAAATAAATATGTCCTCTATCAAGTAATAGGTGTCAGGCATCAAAGATTCACATTCATATCTCTCAAATGTACTGATGGTCACTGAATGTCCTCAGTTTGACCTCATATCTTTGTACTGGCAAATCAATAAAGAGAGAAGTTAGAAACCAACGAGACACATTTCAGTTTCAGACTTCATTACCATTAGAAGATTCTTAAAAATACTGATGAAAAAATTGTTTTGATTCTATCACCTCTCTAACTTTGTAAGACCAAAATATGTAAAAATTACAATTCGAAAAACATCACAAACACAGATACACTAAGCACTAAGTCAGCTATGTACCCTGAGCATCAGACACAAAGCTTATTTAACCCTGAATCCAAAAGATAGAAAACAAGGATATGGGACAGGGTGCTGTGTGTGTGTGTTTGTAGCAGGGTAGAAAGCTTAGACCGACACAAAAGGTAAATAAGTGTGTGCAAGAAATTAGAAACAAGCAAACATTTGGATAAAGTAACAAATTGCCACTGAGAGAATGAGCTTTAAGCCTCACAGCTGAACCATGTAACTGCTGTGTGTGTGTGTGTGTGTGTGTGTGTGTGTGTGTGTGTGTGTGTGTGTGTGTGTGTGTGTGTGGGTGTGTGTGTCTGTATGGGGCCTCCAGGTGAAGCTGATGTTTGAGTGTCAGCAAGTACACAGCCAAGCTCTGTGCTAGCTCTGTGTCTTGGTATTTTGGACAGGTGTGAGTTGTGCATGGCAGAGGTGGCAGTTCATCATTGTTGTACCAGATCACGAGAACTGCCTCTGCCAAGATTTGCACTGGCATATCCACACCCATGGCCAGATGCATTGCTGCTACCTGAGCATGACTGATGGCTGCTGGATAAGCTTTCCTCATGAGTATGCCCACGACCACGACCCAATGGCCTGCCAAGGGCGCTGGAACCATAGAGCAAGGGGGAGGGACACCCCCACACACACACTTTTACAGCTGCAAGACCTGTCTCTTGGGGAAATGAAGCAATTACCACAAAAACTTCATGGTGAAGTTTTTATTTAAGGAGAACCCATGTGTGTGTTGAACGCTAAAGTGGATTAAGCGAGCGGAAGTTTAACTAGCTATAAGGAGAATTATACTGTTCCAAGTGAGTCATGCTTCCTTACAGTAAGAAGAGTTTTGCTTTTGCTCTCTAATCACAAGTTTATTTAGATACAGGAGTCAGAGTTGAGTTTTCTTTGCTGCTGCCCCTGTGTGTCTGTGCGTATGTGTGTGAGGAAGTTTGAACCAATGTAGTTTGAAGTCTGATGTTTTGAAAGTGACATCTGGTTACGTTACCTATCAAAGTAATATAGTTTCTAGTCAAACTAGAATATTCAAAAAATATATACTAAAGCGTTCCAAATAAACAAAATAAAAATAAAAGAACGTATTGGATTCCCAAAAAAGCCGTTTAATACAAGAACACATTAAACAGTGATCGCTTTCATCACCAACTGTGACTTCTTCAGACTGAATAATGCTATTAAAACAAACCAACATATTTAAACTACTAATGCACCAATCACATATTACGTAACATTCAAATAAATTAACCCCTTCAATACTTTAAACCTTTTCACTTTAAATAAGCAACAAAATCATCCCTATTATTTAGTACTGGCAGAAAACAGGCATTTAACCTAACTTGCCATCTGTATTCACACCAGCTAAGTTCATCTTCAGCATCAAATAATTTGTCATAATTAGGTACATCTTCCAAAACAAGAAACTTAAAATTCACCATACACTTCTTATTAGAATAATGTTTGGCAATAGCATTTTTTGTGTCACCTATCTCCACAGCATGCTTATGCTCGTATATTTGTTTGTAAAGTTCCCTGCTGGTACGTCCTACATAAAATGAGGGGCATGACTGGCACATTATTGCATAGACCACAAATTTACTTTTACAAGTGAAAAAATTCCTAAATTTATAAATAAAATCATTTATATTAACTTCTAAACTGTCAGTTAATAAATAATCACACAACCTACAGTTAAAACATTTATGCATCCCAAATTTCACAACAGTAGTTGTTTAAATATGTTGGTTTGTTTTAATAGCATTATTCAGTCTGAAGAAGTCACAGTTGGTGATGAAAGTGCTCACTGTTTAATGTATTCTTGTATTAAACATCTTTTTGGGAATCCAAACTAGAATATTGTTTCTGTTGTTCTGAATTGTCAGTTTTATGTTTGTGTAATGCCAGGTAAAAATGATTAAACATTATAGTCTGTAGTGTGCTTGCTTGGTCACATGCTGTGTAGGGGATTCATCTTATCAGAAGATTTCTGGAAGTCTTTTAAGCACATTTCTGTAAATATTTGGATGCCGTTTGTTTGTTTTTTTGTTTGTTTGTTTGATAAGTTAGTGTAGCATACTATCTCTTGAGTTCCCAAGTATGTTGTTAATTAGGTACCTGAAAAGCGGTTCATCCGAACCAAAGTATCTCACTTGATCAAAGTGGAGTATCCCCCTCTAGTTCATTAGACATCCATGCCTTAACCATGTTGTAGGAAGATCTCCAAAAGTTTTATTAGACCAATCGTAAGAATGCTGTTTTTTTTCATGTGCATAGGTCATGAGCAGCAGGGCTCTTTAACTTGCTCGAGCATCTTGGCTGTTTAATGCATTCTAGACCATTGCCAATCTTTTGGTGAGCTCCTATGAACTTAATGTTGCTCGCAGTCCGGAGGGTCCAGCTTGCTTCATTGCAAAGCTGGATAGCTGGCTTCTGAGTCTCCTTTACCTGGTTTTTGATGGTATTGCATAATTTGTCAAAAATATTATCTAGCTGTTGTTTGCTCTTTAGTGCTTTAAGGATACCATAGCAAAACTGGTTTAATAAAATGCAGCTATTGAAAATGGTCTGTTTTTGTTACATGACCCGCTTGTGTGTTTGTGTTTTTTTTTTTCTTTCCTCTTCTTCCTAGGTATGTACTACTAGGCTAATGACCACTGGGGCGTTTTTAAACTTGGTAGAGTTGGGATGCTTGACAAAGTTCTAGTACCGTTGGTACGTGTAAGCAGGGGCCTGAAGATAAACCATTTGCAGGCTGTATCCACTGGAGAAAATGGGTTCCAAACCAGGAATGAATTTCCTGTTCCTCAACCAGTGGTCCAAGTTGCACTCGAATTTGTTTAGGGAGGAACTCTGCTTCTCTAATGAAGGAGTATTCTTTCCAGCTGGTCCTATGACAATTAAGGCACACAGTCATACTTTGCACAGGTGTGGGTGTACTGACTTGACACACTGATGGGCTTTCAGTTAAGTGTAACACAATTTATCATAATTCTAATTGAAAATGTTAAGATGGCTAAACTATATAATGGGGATTACTGACTTAATGTCAGTGAAAGACAACCATGCACTTCCTGCAAGGTGATTGCCAACCCCCTACTTTACATAGTTTTAATTACTTTGGAACCTTTTTGTGGGATGTTGGGGGTTGGACATTTTCCCTGATGGAAGTTAAGATGTTTTCCCCCCTCATCTTCACTTGATTCCAACTGGCAAGATTTGTTTTTAGAGTAATCTTGGTCTGTTTCTTTTGTAGATCTGCACAAGGTCCAGCAGAGTGGGGTATGACAATTCCTTCTATGCCAGAAATAGATCTCCCCTCAATAGCCTGTAAGAGTTAGAATACAGGGATAGAGCTTTGAGATGGTCTGTATAGGACAGGCTATTTACACCCTGTCATTTTTTGGTGAGGAGCCTTGGTGGACATTACAATTTTTGGATGTGCCTGGTTGAGTTAATACTAAAAGCGGCGTTGTAGTCTGATGGGTCTGCTGAATGCTAAATATAGTGGAAGTGACCTTCTTGGACGTAGATGCCATACTTTAAGTTGCTTAATCTAGAATTATTTTCTCACTACTGTGAACAGGTAATGGTCAAAGGCTATACTACTGTCTGTGTGTCCCCAAGTCCCTGACTACTGGATCGACTAAGTATATTTTATATTGCTCCTGTCATAAGTAAGGGCTTTGCCTTCATAAAAAGGGTTATAACCCCCCTGTACTCTTCCCTCATCAGGCCAATAATAGAGTACAGTACTGCCTTTGGTATATTCCTTTCCAAAAACCTGCAGCAAATGGAGATACCACAGAGGTTCCTTACAAAGAATATTCAGGGTCTTCAAAATCTGCCTTTATGTGGACAGACTGAAGTCATTGTCATTTTACTCTGTTATGCATACTGCTCAGAGGCAACCTGCGCCTTGCATATAGAGCAGTTTCTGACCCAGCTTTGATGGAAAACGCATATTCACAAGTGAACTGACACATGGGTCACTCGCTCAAAGGACCTTAACCTGGTATGTGACATCAACAGAACTTCCTGGAGAGACATTTGTCTCTCAGAGGTTGCCCCACCTTTGGAACAAGCTTCCTATTCATGTTATACAAAGCTCCTCGTTGGCTCTATTTAAGCAGAATTTAGATGATTGGATGGATAGCCGGAAGTTTGCCCCGGGGTTCCACCTGTGTCCCTCTTGGACAGTGGTGGTGGGTGCTGATTTTTAGTGTCTGCTTGAACCAGACACCCTTGGGAACATTGATTTGACTTGGCTAGACTTGTGAGGGCCCTAGGGCCATTAGGCTAGTAACCTCATATGATCCTATGATATAAGATAGAAACAGAAATCATGTTCTCAAAACATTAAACAATAGTATATGCATTAGTTTAACAAGGAAAACAAAACACCCAGAATTGTATTTTTAGTTAAAATGAGCAGCTTTTCTATATGTTCACATCTTATTGTTTCTTATTACACAGTAACCATCATTTGGCCATTACTCGACTGGTTCCTTTGTCTTTACAACAGAAACATGCTGCAAATAAAACCAAATTCTAACTTGTTTTAACTACTAGATTACAACACTTTTCATCTTACATGATAAATTTTCTGCATCTGGGAATATAACTCTATAGCATAATAGTTATTTGCAGGAATGACACAATAAATATGTCCATTTGTACAAAAATTACACAGGCTGTTGCAGACTCTATTGAGCTGGCACATAAAGTACCAAGGGTAATAAGGGTGTGGTCACTTGTGAAGGCATAAAGAAGAGTGTTAACATGAAAGAAAACAAGATTAATGAGGCTTGAATTGCTAGAGCTGTATTTCTTTGCGTTGCTATTTTCAAAAATGTGTCAACTTCAGGTGTTATTTGCTTATTATGTTACTACTTATTTTGACAATGTATTAAGGCTTAGATCATAAATGTTAATTATCCTCTGTTATTAATGGGTATTGGAAAATAGTAATAATTGTTATGGTATGTTAAGAATGATCACCTTGTCTCCAAGTTGAATAGACAATGGAGTGAGAATATTTAAGTAAAGATATGTGTAAATCTGGGGCAACGGGGTACTGAGTAACAATGCTTATTTTATAGGTTCATAGGAGATTACTAGGTTAATGCCTAGCCCTTACAAGCCTAGCCAATATAACCCAATTTTAAACAATAATCCAATGACCAGGAGATGCAGGAACAGCCAAAAACAAACTGGAGTTGCTTGCCAAAGATAACCCAATTTTACCCAATATATTGCCCCTAGGGGCAAGAGGATGACATGGGTTTGAGCATATGCCTTGAGTATCTTATAGATTGGCTCTGTCCATAAGTGACATAGGTGCTACCCCAGGTGTGAATTTATGATTCCCCATCCATTGATGCAAATTGCATTTGAAGAGGGCCAGGGAAGGGCTTTGCTTAATGTGAATAGGAAGCCTGTTCTAAAAAGGGGCAATCTCTGAGACACATATCTGTCTCTCTAGCATGTTTTGTTTGAATTGCTGACTAAGTTTAGATCCCTAGACAGGAATCCTTCTTGTTTGGTGAGATACCATATGTCGATAAGCTGTCTGAATGGACAAAACACGGAGCAGAAAACCCTGAAAGTTCAGAAGGAAAAAAGGACTGCTCTCATCTTCAGTATGTTAATGTAAAGAAAGGGATCTTTGGGTGATTACACTCCTGGAACCATCTCCCCATGGGAATGTCCCCCAACCTAAGACAGATTCATACATGTTTAATATCACCTAAACCAAAACAGGCAAAAGATGGAAAGGACAGCCAAAGTAAAGATTACTAGTGTCCATCTACCATAACAGGTGTAATAAGCATGCTTAGTATAAGCAAATCTGATGTTTCATTGTGTCTGTATACTGGAGACCTCTCATGTGATGATCCTGTTTTTCTAGAAACTTTCTAAGTTTATAAGAGCAATATTTAAAACCTGTCCACATTTTGGGGCCTTTGTCCCCACCATTGTTTTGGGCTTTGTCCAGATTTCTTGCACTAAGAGGTTGACAGGTATGATGCTACCAAATTTGTTACCTGCAGTCCCGGTGGTGCTGCAGTAGCGTTGTCACCTCACAGTTAGACGTTGCACGTTTGATTCTCAGTTAGAGCATCTTCTGTGTGTCGACATGCGTGAAGGGGCATTCCTTCGCTGAAGGTTGTGCGTTAAGCCTGGCAAGCCAGTACTTAAAAATCTACTGCCAATCATTAGCAGACCGGAGTTCCACTGTGGCGACCCCTAACCGGGAAAAGCCGAAAGACAGACAGTCCCGGTGTACCATTAAATAATTTTGGATTGTATTAATTTTACGAACCTGAATGTCCAACAAGATAACAAGGATGTGCACATTGGTAATTAAAATGTGTGTAATGCCCCCGTTAGGTATACTTGGTGGTTAATGTAACTCAGGCTCAAACCCTGTATAAGAAACAAGAGCTTGAATTCTCCACCCATACCACCACTTGTGATTTAAGGAGTTGAGTCCATAGCTTTCAAATGTCCAGATTTTCACAAAATATTTGGCTCATATTTTTGGTCTGTTTCTCTTAAAATTTCTTTTTTTTTCCGGCAAATCAGCAAGAACTAAATTCACTAAATAATGATAGCCCTTTAAGTTTCAGTCTGTCTTTCAGGAAACGCATAGTAACACAAAACACTTTATTCTAGCAGCTTTCTAAGATTATACAAGCAATGTTTACAATTTGTCCCTAGTTTTGGGGCTTTGTCCCCAACCCCCACCCCCAATATATTTTGGCTTTTTCCAGATGCCTTGTGCTGCAGAGTTGAGAGATTTAGTTGAGGTCAAGTGCATTTTACAAGGAGCTAAGTGCTTCAGGGGAAGAGAAGTTTAGTGCTGATTATGCCAAGTCAGTTTGCATTGTTGGTAGCACAACAGGTAATATACTCACTTTTGATGCAGAAGGCTGAGGGTTCTACTCCCACTATATGCAGATGAATTGCTGATACTGTACTGTGTTGTACTTCAAAGGAAGTGGATGCTGTAGTCCTGCAAGTGTTCTCCTTTGGAAGAGTTATCTAGTAACTATGAACCTGTTATCAGTTTGCCATCCATTCCCCATAGCAATATTACTAGCTTATCATTTTTATAATGTAACACTGGCAATTCTTCAAGGCAACAGGCACTTTATTTGTAGATGAAGCAATGGAAATATAAAGTTTTTTGCTAGTAGCAACCACTTCATTAGTTACATATCCCTTTAATGTGGAATTATTCAGATGACTTTTACTTCTGCAGGGATTGTGCATATTTACTGATAATGGTGGTGTAATGACAGAAGTTTGAGTAGACTTGTATGATGGAATGTTCTGAATTGGGCAGTTTTGTCATTATTGGTTCACAAATTTTGTTTCATTGCATACTGGAAAACATGTTCAAAACAATAAATTTAAAAAAGCTCTAACAAGTTTGCTGTATTATACAAGAAATATAATTGAATACAATCAGGAAGGTGAATCAAAGAATGCATACATGTATGCATGGTCCTAAAAATGTGTAAGGAGCCTATGATTTGAAAACAGCCCAGAGGTAAGCTTAGTCTTCTACTGGCCAGATGCAGAATGAATGTAGGTTTTCATGCCATTTCAATGAATGTGAGTTTCAAGGGAAGAGAAGTTTACTGCTCATGCTAAGTCTGTTTTCATTGCGAGACTGTATTGTTTGTTTAGCAAATGACTATCAGTGTGCTATTTTTGCAGTTCTGTGGATTGTGGACCTCCAGTTACGTATACAAAGAGACCAGTCACCAATGGAATCCCCCAGGGTTTGGTGCTGAGACTTTTTCTGTTTGGCATATACATCTCAAAAGTAAAAGGAAATGCCAAAGGGCTTTGGCTGACTAAGTTTGAGATGACTGCAGGCTAGAGGGAGCTGTTGAATCCCCAAATGATTTAACCATCATGCAGGAAGGTTTGTCCCAATCAATAACTGGTGCCAGAATCATGAATCGAAACTAAACTCATAAAAATACATTATCTCATCCTTTGGGAAGTCCATCTACTCTAGGGAACAGCCAAATTAACACTACCCCCTGAGAACTGATCCAGTTGGTTGGCATTTGGGAACTTGTGTGCACAGTGACATAACTTTTGACCAACGTGTGCCCAGAGTCATAAAGTCTTTCTATAGGGAAGTAAATATTGTGGGAAGAAATATCCAGGGAATTGTTATGGCTAGGCTTGTATAGGCCCTAGGGTCGATAGCCTAGTACCAGCCTATGAACCTATGAACCTATATTGCACAGCTTATAAACAAATTGATTGTAACTAGCTTTAGAGATATTATTGTCCCCTTTGCAAAGCCCTCATCAGATTAATCATTTTGTATAATGCCCATTTTGGCATGTATCTGTCCAGACCCATGCAACAATTAGAATACCCACAAAAATACCTTACTAAAAGGATAAAAGTCTTAAACAATAGGTCTTGTGTGCACCACCTCAAAAATGTATCACTATACTCAGTATCCTACAGAGTGCTTAGAGGTGACCTGTGTCTGGCATACAAGGCATCCTCCCACCCAATACTGATGGACCTACTGAACATCAGCAAGTCAAATGGAATCAGAAGTATTCAGTCCAAGTCCAAGTATCCAAACTTATTGTTATGGAGAGATGGATATGTATCACAGAGGCTACCACTGTGCCTGAACAGACTATCCATTCAAGTAAAACAAAGCTCATCCCTTTCCATATTCAAATGCAACTTGGATCTAAGGATGGGTAATAGAAAATGTACTCCAGGACTGCCCATCATGCCACTAATGGATACAGGCAGTTCCTAAATGCTGCATCACTTACATGAGTCCCCTCAAATTATCTATGGTATGATCACAGTTATTCTCACTAGGGCTAATATACAATTATCAGACATGGGATAGGTAAGACCAATTAGGAAATGTTAATTCAAGCACCAAAAGGGACACTGGCTAAGCTTAAAATGTCATCCAAGTGAACCTACATTGTGGTAGTAAATAGTTTTTAAAAATTGCTCTTTTGAGATCACCAAGTGCCCCTCTCACCCTCTCACCCCCCCCCCCGAGTCTTCAACAGCTTTTGGTGCCTCTGTGGCCTGCCACATCTGGGTTGTAAACACTTCAATCAGTGAAGGAGCAGTGGAAGTAGTGCCACTATGGGAGCATGATCAGGCACAGCCACACTGGCTAACATCAGATGATGTGGCTGACCTACACTCTCATGGATGCTGTCCCCTCCCAGCAGATGTTCCATCATAGACACTGCCCAGTCCAATGTGTCAGTCATTCAATCTATTGAATCAGCAACACAGTGGACGCTGGCATACATGTCAGCCTGTGCCACATGTACAACCCTAAGCATTTCTCTGGAACATGCCTGTGCCTCCATTATGGCTCTAAATATACGTTGAATGGCACAGGAAGACACACCTGGATCAGGTAGAGGATGAACAGCAGGCCTCCTCTGATCACTCCTAAGAATCCTCCTGTGTTGCACCTCACCCACATCTTGCCTATGGCCAGTGTCAACATGCACGGAAGCTGTAGTAACCACACTAACCTTGATGAGTGTCTTACCCTCCCCCTGTCCAATATCTGAGGGCTCAGTGGAATAATTTGCCATAAGCCTACTGGCTGTGTCTGATGGAATTACAGGTGATGGCTGAATGTCAACCTCAGTGTCAAATTCAATCTCTGCACCCCCCCACACTGTGCCTGTGTTTGGCCACCATCATCATCATAGTCTGCTGGTGCATCAATCACATGCTGTTGTGCACTTTCCACTGAGCTCTCTGGATCCCTGACAGTGGACAGGAACTCTTCATTTGGTGTCAGTGGTGACTCTGTAGCAGAGCTCCACCCCTCTTCTTAGTAGCCATCTGTCCATGGGCCATTGCAGCTGCTGATCTTCAGGCCAATAAAATCATGTCAGTGGTCCTCTGATGCACCAAATCATATGTCCTGCTCAGGGCACCTACTGCATTTACATCAGCCATTGTCTGCCAAATCTGCATTCTGCCAGACATATTCCCACATCCTCTCTCAAGCAGAAAGGCACCATGTCACCTAAATGCTTTGACAATTACTTCATTCTCAGGGTCACTGAAGGGGGGCTTGCAGGGATTGGGATGCTTGGGTGCCATAGTCCTAGGTGACATAAAACACAAAGAAAAGATAATACACATAAGTATCACATAAATAAAAGTCCTGCTTAGATATAACACATGAAAGGTAGTTTTTCAATATTACCCACTGGAGAATCAAAAAAGTCAAGATATTCAAATATAAAAAAGGATTAATGTGGCTGTAACATATTACATTCACACACAAAATAAGGTTGAATCCAAAACAAGGAGAGTTTGTGTTTATTTGTAGACCATGTGGCTTTGGCACCAATCATTTCACTGTGTAGCCACTCTTGTAATATGTTAACATCATTGGCAAACTCTGTGATTACACACAATATCCAGTAATCAGCAAACATGGTAAGCCAAAGGCTGTATACTTACGCCTGGACAGTTAAGAAATACATTACAAACAGTAAAGGGCCCAGCACAGATCCTAGGGGTGCATCCTTGGTGACAGATGTACTGGTAGAGGTTGATTCACCAACATTCACAGTATGTGTTCTTTTGGTGATCCAGCTGGTTAACCATCTAGTGACATAAGGGTTAATCCCCAGCTGGGAGAGCTTCTCAATGATATCTGAGTGGAGGATTGTGCCTTAACCCTACGCCAGATCAAGACAGACAGTATGCACTCTCTTAGCTTCATCAAGGCCTATCACACAGAATAAATGGGCTGTGACAACATTACAGATCTTTTATAGTGTGACTAAGAACATACACCTACCTGACACGGTTGGATCCACACTTCAACAAACCCTCCAGATGGAATATGTTCCCGTAGAAGGGTGTACATCAACATGCATCCATCTGAGTGGGGAGGGACAGCACCTGATGCATGCATGTATAGAGGCATACTAATTCTCTTCATCTGTGAGGTAGACTAACATGTAATCATGGACCTTTACTAAATGGACACTGATAATATCCTGGCTGTGCGCAAAAGACATGTGTGATTTGTTAATGCTACCTACATCCATGTCTGTTAACATCTGTTAGATGTCCTCAAGAAGGTCATTGAGGGCATGCATGATGACAACACTATCATCTTGTGCAACTTGACCAAGCCAAGGCATTTGACACAAATCCACACTAAGGTATTAACTCAACACGGTGAGAAGTGGCCATAAACACCTATATCACCAAGTGAGTAGACCGCTGGATCACATATGGGGCATCTAAATATGTTGAAGTGTGTGAAGTGACCTATATCTCGAGTCCAGAGATGGGCCATACATCAGGGCTGGCTACTAGGCCCTTTCCCATCCATTATTTAAGTCACAGACATCAAGAATGACATACACATCATGTGTCCAAACAGCTGTCTGAAGGTCTACAGATTACAGACAATCATTGACTCAGGCTGTGATAGCACTATACAACAGACAGTATCAATACACATCAAAGATTGCTGCCACAGCCATGGAAACATGAGCTGAAAAAAAAAACATGGGAGGTTTTGTTTCATTATGAAAACAAATGCACAACCCAATGATAATGTAGACATCATGCCCCTATCATCAGTTCAAGTGGTATGTGACCTGTGTCCTGGACATACCTCTCAACCTCTTAGAGCAAGAAATCTGGATAAAGCCATAAATAATGAGGGGACAATGGCCCAAAAATAGGGACAATTTTTAAATATTGTTCTTACAAACTTAGAAGGTTGCTAGAACAACAGGTTTTGCATTAGCATGAATTTTCTGAAGGGTATAATGTCTGAAACTCAAATGTCTTTCATTATTTTCTAACATTAATACTCAATTATTTGCCAGTGATTTATTAGAAAACAGCAGTTTATGATAAACAGACCAAAAATGTGAGGCAGAAATCTGGACATTCTGTGAAAATCTGGACAGTTGTGAGATGTGGTCCTGGGGTACTTGACTACTCCCTTGTAGGTAACTCAGCTCCTGCATATGTGCAGAACACGCACATCAAAGGCCATAATACCTCCATAGTTCATAGCCTTCATCACACCAATAACTTAGTACAATGCACCCTTCTTTATGTCCCTCCATACGCATCTTCTAGTGATGTGTAACTGAAGTGTACCATCTTTGCCACAGTGAGCTCCCACACATCTTATTGGCCATACCTAGGTTTTCATTTTGTTGCATAAACATTACTGTCTGATGGTGCAGAAACCCCCATCAAGATGCATGTGTGATACCTGTTCCAGTGATGCATACAGTACATACATAGCTGTTTGACAACATTGATGTCATGGGTTACATTCATGACATCATGGATTGTGCCACATATATGCCATGCACACCAGTCAGCTAGCCTGTTTTGATCATAATGTCACATACAGGTATAGTAGTGTCCCTCCTAACACCTCCAGCAGATGTTTAAGTGTTAGGACTGTGTGCTTGATTACCCATAGATTGCTGACATGTCATAATAGTTGTGCAAGTGTGTTCATGCAGAACCATCTGTCATCAGTCAGAATCACATATGTAATGTCAGAGACATGGGATTACTGGTGGCCTTATTCTGATATTGCCCATGATTGTGCATGCTTCTGTTTACTTTTTTCTATGATACTGAAACTGTGTCCCACTTGCTGGAGACCTCTGCTGAGATTGCAGTCATATTCAGGCAAATCAGTTAGCACGGCTTCATAATATGCACCTAAACCTGATTGTATATAACATCCCTGATATATATCCTCTCTGTTGTTCATGTCAGGATGCTTATATCACAAAGACATCTTCTTCATTGTTATGTCACCTTGTCTGACAGTCACATTGTACTATGTTGATTTGTGATTAGTGTTCCTGCTACAACTGTCTTTTATTTACGAGCCCTCATCTCATGTACATTACAATGTTTCACCTGTCCTCTTTCCCCATGTTCATTCCTACAAGTCATATGTATGTCTCTATTCAATACACACACTTCCCCTGACTGTTTATTTTAAATTGCAGTCCATGTACCATTACAGATCATTTACACATCTTTTGTTTGGAATGCCTTAAATGGGATTCCACAATAGTCTGCACTGTATACACTGTCCTATAATGTGTTTGGACCATATACATTGCTATATTATTAACCCTGGTAATCACTGTGACATTCCGTGCAATCCTGCCAACCTAGGTTGCCCGTAGGTAAAAAGGCCTACATGGCTTCTGCTATCCGTGTTGTTTACATGGTTTCCTGGACAGCAACACTATTGCTAGCCACAAAACTGCACTTGTTTACATGTAAACATGGTGTGTGGCATTGAATATGTAATTAGCACTGCTGCTCACCACTCAAACACGTGAACTCTATGTAGGCTTTGCACAAAGCCTACACTGAGTTTATTGAATCCCATGGCACTACTATCATATCATAATGCAGTCTAAAAAGAACAATATTTATGAGATCATAAGAAATATTAACTACCTGATTACATATGTTAAGTCAATATGCACAATCTCTGCAGAAGTAGAAATCCACATTAAAGAGAAGTATTAGTAATGCAGAGGTTGCTGCTGGTAAGCAACTTTGCATTTCATTACTTCATCTACAAATGTAGTGCCTGCTGCTGTTAA
Source organism: Protopterus annectens (assembly GCF_019279795.1). NCBI lineage: Eukaryota > Metazoa > Chordata > Ceratodontiformes > Protopteridae > Protopterus > Protopterus annectens. The sequence continues at coordinate 662,362,619 of NC_056725.1, forward strand.
AGAATACATTGCCTATGTTGTTTTAAAAAATGGTGAGCTGGTGCTATTGCCATAATATTTTCTGAAATGGATCAGCTATGTAACAGGGAATGGCTGACAAATGAGAACAGGTTCACAGTTACAAGGCATACAGTGCTGGAGTCCTTTAAGGAACCTATCCCAAATTCCCATGTCCTCCAAAACACTGTATGGTTAAGTGAGTTACCCAATGTCAAACAGTAGGTAAATGAAGTTAGAGGGATTCAAACTTTGCACCTTTGCCAGAGGAAGCAACTCATTAACAAGTTGGAGATTTAGTCTTCTGTGCCAAATGCCAGATTAACATCTTTTAATTAAATGCAGAAGTTCTTTACAGTCAGACATTGTAAAGGTTATATTACAGTAATGTGCAATCACTACATAATGGATCCATGAAGATGGGGCAGTTCTTATCAACACTCCAAATAATACAAACCACATGATCTGACAAATGTCAATCCCTTTGCAATTGTTGGAGGCTTTAAAGGTACTGCAAAAATATATTATTAAAATGCAACATGTCTAAATTATATTACATAATCCAGGCCTATTAATTAATTAATTCTGTAGTGAAATGAATAAAGCAAAACAATTAAAGATGACATAAATGCTATAGCAGCTTTTTTTCAACAACCCACAAGTCATACGAAATCGGAAATATTAATGCAGTACTGTTGTAGCATTCACCCCAAGAGTCACAGCCAGATCATGGATAAATGTCACCCTATGCATGGTAATGACTCCTACCATCCATACCAATATCCCATTACTCGTCAGGCTGTCTCCACTTACCATAAATGCTGTTAAAACTTGTCCATGTACATACTATTTTCTTATTTACTTTTACAATTATCAGCGATATTTGGATTTCATTTAGAACTTATTTCAAGTTTTACAGAAAAAACAAACAGATTTTCTAAACAAAACAAAACAAAACAAAAAACTCACATTAAAAACAGACTTGGCATGAGACACAGTAGACTTCTCTTCCCTTGAAAGTCATATTTAGTGGAAATTAATTTGGCAACCCATTTAACTTTAAGAGATTTGCCTGGATTCATACTCAAGTTGCTGAAGCATGGCAGTGAGAAACTGATGAAGTATTCGGAAGGCAGATGCCTGAGATACACGCACTTTGTTCCCAGTATGTTGCTGAAAGGTCTCTGTAGCTAATACACATAAAGCCACTTATACCTTAGTATCCACTGGGACTTGTACTCCACAACTCTCTCTGGACTGCAGATGAGGCCATCACACTTCCACAGTTTCTTGGATGGTGTCTCTATCAATGCAATACCAGCCCACAATGTTAGTGTCATGGTGGCTATGAAATATTAAGTGTGGTTAGGTGACCCTGCACTTCTGGGGTTGACCTCATGGCAACAGCAATAAGACCATCTTGCAGAAACACATTTACAATAGCTATGGCAACTTCTAACAATACTCCAAGACTTGCTAAATATGAACAGTAGCATTCAGCTGAGTTCAAATATGCAGCAAATGCATCTCCTTTGCCCTGTATTTAAACACTTGTGAATCACTCCACCATCTTGTTTTGCCTCATTATTCTACAGAGCTACTCAGTGTCTGGTAATTATCATATAGTGTGACTGACTGCATTGTTTGGGCTGGTCAGGTCACGGAGCTTGGCTTTCTGAATTCTACATGTCCTGTGGACAATTGTCATGCAAATTTACTTAACAAAATGCAGTAATGTTTTTGGAATCTGGACCTTTTCCTCCTAACCAGGTAGTAAAGGATGAATATCAGATTTAACCATGCATGGCATGTGTTATAGAGCAATGCCGAATCCTACCCTTAGAATACAAGTAAGAGTAACATTAAATGGGGTATGCTGATATGTATGTATGTATTTATTTGTTTGCTTATTTAGTCATTCATTCATTCATTCATTCATTCATTCATTCATTCATTCATTTACCCATTCAGTTTCTTAGCTGATTCAGTGATGTAACCCATTGTCTGTAGAAGACCTGAGAGAACAACTGTAACACATGACTGGAAATACTTTCTAAGCAAAATCTTTTAAGACCGAGAGACACAGAAACAAGCGGAGGTATTTTTTTTTACAGTAAAACATTTAAGGCATGTGATTAAAATATACATAAGAAACACTTAAAAAGCATTTAAAACACAATGATTAAATATTCATTTTAACATAAAGTATAACATTGACAGAGATCATACTACAAACACAGGTAAGGAAATCATATTGTGGAGAGTGCAGTATACAGAAGATTTTTGGTAGTAGGGCTATTTTAGCATGGTCATCTAAACAGGAATGTACCCAATATCTATAACTGACCTCAGCAAGACTATGGGGGTAATTCAATAAAACCTACATGGAGTGATTCTCCATGAAGGAATAGTGTTGCGTTCCAAACATGGAATATGGCCGCCGAACAATCCAGAAAACAGGGCTGGGGCATGCATGAGCGTGCGGACACCGTGTGCACACAGAAGTGTTCGCTGAATGCAAATCACCTTATCTGCTGGTAAAATCCATGCAATTGAGGTGATTTTACAATCCAGGAAGCAGAAAGGCATCTGTGTAGGTGCCATGGCTGCAGGAAAAATGTATGCAGTTACTAACCGTGTACCAGACTATCAAATTAAAACAGGGGCTGTAACAGCATAAAAAAAGCTTGTATATGTGACAGTAGCCATGCAAATGGCCAAATCGATGGCCATTGAGACTAAAAAGTAATGCGACATATCAAAAATTTGTCTTTTTTTAAATATATATGCCACATTTAAGCGGCATGCAATGATGCGCAAACATGCTATTTCTGAAAATAAATAAATAAATAAATAAAAATGTGTAAAATATGAAATTTAAAGTAGGCAAAGTATTTGCATTATAGTGCCCAGCATGCAGAGTCATACAATCGCAAGTTATAGTGGTAGCTAAGGAGATAGGCCCTGGTGTAGTGCTGTATCCAGGGTATATGCAATTACGGGTATATAAATGAGCCAGTTACTGAATCGCAAAAAGGACCACCGTGTCCATAGGTACTAACCATGGTGGGGCTAGAACTGTGTTGGTGTAGGCAGAAGAGATAGTTAACATTAAAAGGTGGTGTGTCATAACATGTTTAAGCAGATTGGAGCTTAGCAGCACCTGTTTGCACTCAGCTAAGCACAGCTAAGCAGGGTATGTGTGTCTGAGGCTGCTAAGCTATACTTAGCTCTGAAGTACATGTTTTAGCTGGTTAAAGAAATACTAAGCATGCCTGTGTACAGGGGAGGGTAAAATCTGCTGACCAATGTTTACACTAGGTCTACGGGTTTGAGCGTTGTGCCACAGGGCTTAGAAGAAGAAGAAATCCAAAACAAACACAAAAATAAAAAGAAATAGCCTGGGAAAGCCAATCAGGCATAAATGACTGATAAGCCCTGTTCCACTGACACCGACCCTTTCAAACCCTCAATAATATAGCTGGCAGGTGAAATGTATCATAGTCAGCCAATCACACAGGCTGCATCTGCAGAACACCAGTATAAAGTATGCATACACCCTTCCGTCTGATTTTTCCCACATACTCTGCACCACTGGAGTACATACTTGGGAATTTTAACAGACAAAATGATAGGGGCTGTTGCTGCTTTGCTACATCTGTATACGCTACAGGCTGAGGTCACTGATGATGCTGACAATAGGCCCAGAATGAGGAGGAGAAGAGTGTTCAGGCCCAGGGTAACCTTTCAGGGGGGTTACATGAACTGAAGATAGTAGAGCACTGCACGGTGGACAGGGACATACTACAGGAACTCACCAAGCTCTGCCACCCTCACCTCAGACCCAGAGCCAACAGGGGGGACCCCATCCCATTGGAAACAAAGGTATGTGTAGCCTTAAGAATACTAGCTACAGGTACTTTCCAGAGACCTACTGGGGACATCATGGGGGTCTCACAGGCATCCGCATGCAGGGTACTCTACCAGTTCCTAGATGTCAAGCTAACACATGCCAGTGAGCACATTTATTTCCCCAACACCCATGAGATGAGGACCAGCAATATGCGTCTCTTCCACCATGTAGCACACTACTCAGAGGGACTGGGTGCCATAGACTGCACTCATGTACACATCAAAGCACCACCCAGTGAGGAGGGTAGAGTCTATGTCAAACGCAAGAGGTATCACTCCATCAACTGCCAGGTCATGTGCAATGCTCAGGGCATTATCATCAATGTGTATGCTGGCAGACCTGACAGTTATCAGGACTCACACATCTGGCATGCATCACAGCTGTACCAGGCATTTGCCAGGGGGGACATCCCATATGGCCATCTAGTGGGGGATGCTGGTTGCGCACTGGAACCGTGGATGATGACACCCATCAGAAATGCACACACACCAACTGAAGAATGCTATAATGAGGCACACTCACAAACTAGGAACATCATAGAGCATGTGTTTGGGCTGCTCAAGTCACGGTTCCACTGCCTTGACATATCTGGTGGAGCCCTGCAGTACTCTCCAGCCACATGTGCACACATTTTCATAGTGTCTGCCATGCTACACAATATGAACCTGTGGAAACAGCTGCAACAGGAATATCACAGGGAAGAGCCACACAGCCCTCGCCATTGCCAAGGTCCCCACAAGCACAGGGGGACTCAGAGGAGGAGCCCCCTGAGCCTGTTCCTGTCCCTGTAGGCAGACATAGGCATGCCCAGTATGCCCTGGTCTTGGCAAAGAGGCAATGCATAGCACATATACTGACAACCTAGGGACCCAGGGACTGACACCTCACTCTGACTCACATACACATAGTAAAAAGGATGCCAGCCATATCACACTACCTGCACCTTACCATGTATAGGCTTTGTACTGTGTGCATCTGACAGAGTCATCACTGAAGCACTACCCTGTCAACTGCTGCAGGCACAAGGTAAATCACTCTTCTTAACAACAAATGAATGGGATAGTAGACTATGGTAGCATATATATGGTATTGCTGCATGTATGCTGTGATGCCCATGCCCTGGTCCAGCAATCAAGGAGCCTCAATCCTCACCACTAACACCAGTGAGGGGCATCTAATATATGAGTAAAGGATAACAAATACACACAGTAAAGTGCAATTTCCCTTAAGAGCACACAGAGATCACAGTCAGTCCGGGGCTGGTCACTCCCTTGCTCTCCAGATCCCCAATAAGACCCCCACTGGCACAGCTATAGGGTCCAGATTTCAGCCAGTTGGGCAAGCTAAAATCTCCAGCACCCTCTCTGTCCAACCAGTGCTTCGTGTCCCTGCCCAAGTAGCTGACACACACACACTTTGAGATAAGAGTTTATACAACCACACAGACACTTCTGGGGAAGGCTGGCACAGGTTCTTCAGCTGTGCTCCTTTTACCCAGACTATACGGTAGTAATCACTGCCACCACCCAGCTAATATTTATTGGCTACCCAAAGGCCCTTAAAAGGGTGTCCAATTATTACTGTGTAATATTATTATTATCCAATTGGTAGTAGCACCCAGGGCTAAAGCTATAGGAGTGGCTTTGTACAATTACACCAAAGACATGCAAGTACTCTTATGAGCTTAAATTATCTCTACACAAAGCAGACACAGTTGAAAGGTTTTAAAATATTTAATAATAAATAATTAAAAACACAAGACAATACTTTTTACTACACTGTGCTAGTCAAGAGTTCAGAGAGCACAGAGAAATACTTAAGATAACTCAGTAGTACAGTTCTGACATCACATAGAAACACTTAGTCTAAACTTTCTAGTTTCTAGCTATTTCTAAGAGAAAACACAAATCTAAGATAACTTACATATAGAATACAGGCAGAGTGCTGCTGAGTTGGATGGTCAAGACAAAAACGCTTAATAATCTCTGATTCTCTCTGTTTTTAAAATCACACTCCTTGTTCCCATTACATTATTATTCACACTTCCCTGGGTTCCCAGGCTAACAGAAACTACATTTAAATTCTTAACATCTCCTTGTGTTATATTGCAGCTGGTCAGGAAGCAGAGCAATAAAAATACATTTGTATATTTAAATCTAGCAGTTTAACTCTTGGTTAAAACAATAAAAAGAAGGCCTTCATCTAGATTGGCTGGAGCCGACTTTAGATCAAAGGGTCACAGCATGCTTTACTTGGTCAGCTTTCTGCCAGCAGTGTGTACTGTTGTTACATTAATTTTTGCAGATGACAGAAGTATCTCCAAAATCCTATCTGGCTAGGCTGGCAGAATTCACATTTCTCCCCCATGGAGAACTCAAACTAGTTTTTCAAGTGACCCTTGAGAAACACTGCTTGAGAAAGTTAGGTCTATCTGAGTATACCTTATCCCGTCCCCTGTCTTGAGAGCCCATCTGCATTGGCATTGCCAATCCCACTGGAGTGCTGCACGGACATATATGCTTGCAACTCCAGGCTCCTTCTTAGCAACTTGGCATTTTGCTGGCTGGCTCTGTGGAACCATGTTAGGGGGTTGTGATCTGTCATAACAGTGAATTTCCTTCCATACAGATAAGGCTGAAGTTTCAGCAGTGCCCACACTATGGCTAGAAATTCCTTTTCTACAGCTGCATAGCATTCCTCCCTGGGTTGGAGCCTACAACTGAGATAAACCACTGGGTGCTCTTCTCCCTCTGAAGAAATCTGGCTAAGTACAGCTCCCACCCCATGGTTCAAAGCATCCACCTGCGCAACAAATTCTTTGCTGTAATTTGGACTGGCTAACACAGGGGGTCCTCCCAACAATTCTTTAAGCTTCTGGAATGCCTGCTCACATGTGACTCCAAAGGCTGACTTCTCTCTAGCACTGGGAGTCAAGGGGACCTGCCAGTAACCCTTGGTAAGATCAGTGGTTGTAAGATACTTAGCCCCACCCAGCTGCTCTAGTGCCTCATCTGTCCTAGGCATGGGGTAAGCATATGACTCTGTGTGACTATTTAATTTCCTATAGTCCACACAGAACCTGGTGCTGCCATCCTTCTTTGGCACCAGCACCACTGGGGAGGCCCAGGGACTGTTGGACTATTGAATCACCACTAGTTCCAACATCTGCTGCACCTCCTCCCTCAGAGTCTGTTTGACTTTCTCAAGCACTCTATAAGGGGCCTGCCTAATAGGCCTTTGGGGTCCTGTATCCACCTGGTGCTGCTCCAGGTGCGTGCATCCTGGTTTCCCAGTGAACATGTCCCCAAATTCCTGCAACACTGCTCGAATTTCTCAAACCTGGGTAGGAGATAGCTGCTAGGACATTGCTACCCCTTCCACTGAGGTGTCAGTCCGAGCATCTCTGAGGAGATCAGTCCCCATATCTCCCTCAGATTCCTCCTGCAATCCACTGCAAATGCTCAGCACAAGGGCCTCCCTATCATGGTAAGGTTTCATTATGTTATCATGGTACAGTTTGTGCCCCTGCCTTCTGCCTAGCGGTTCCACCATATAATTAACATCACTTACCTTTCTTACCATCTTGTAGGGTCCCTCCCAAGCTGCTTGCAGCTTGTTGTGTCTGACAGGAATGAGAATCATTATCTGCTGCCCCACAGCATACTTTCTAGCTCGAGCATTCCTATCATACTACACCTTTTTTGTTGTTGGGCTTCTGACAGGTTCTCCTGGGCCAAGCCCATGAGTTCCCTGAGCCTTGTCCTGAGGTTTAGGAGGTATGCCACAACAGACTCCTTGTGAGATTCACACTTATCTTCCCACTCATCTCAAATTAAATCTAGAGGTCTCCTCACCCTATGCCCATACAGCAACTCAAAGGGTGAAAAACCTGTGGATCCCTGGGGATATTCTCTGTAAGCAAACAACAGATGTGACAAATATTTGTCCCACTCCCTCTTAACCTGATCTCCAAATGCCCATAGCATGGACTTGATTGTAGAGTTTAACCTCTCAACAAGACCATTAGTCTAGGGATGGTAGAGGGTGGTCTTCATGTGCTTCACCTCACAGGACTTCCACACACAAGCCAGCAGGTCTGCCATGAAATTGGCACTTCTGTCAGTCAGTATTTCTTTTGGGAAACCTACCCTGCTGAAAATCTCTAACAAAGCATTTGCCACCTTCTCTGTCTCAATGGAGGACAAAGCCACTGCCTCAGGGTATCGTGTAGCATAAAAGACTACTACTAGGATATATTTTTTTTCTGTGGAACTTGGGGTACTCAGAGGACCCACAATATTCATACCTACCCTCTGAAATGGCTCCTCAATCACAGGCAAAGGCACCAAAGGAGCTCTCACCTTGTCTCCTGCCTTGCTTACCTTTTGGCACTGCTCACAGGTCCTGCAGTACCTTGTTACATCTCTGGAAATTCCAGGCCAATAGAAGTTCGGCATAATATTCCTCTTTGTACATTTTATGCCCATATGACCTGCAAAGGGAATATCATGGGCTATGGCTAGAAGCGCCAGATGGTAGGCTCTAGGCACCACCAACTGCTGTGCTCTCTCACCTTCTAGCCCTCCCTCAGGGGTCCACTCTCTGTATAGTAAACCTTTGTCCCAGTATTCAGATTCCCCCTTTCCTTGAGAATCAGGTGCATCCCTAGCTACCTGCCTCAGGCCTTGCAATGTATGGTCTGAGAGCTGAGCCTGTCTCAACTCCCTCCTTGTAACCCTTCCCAGCTCCCCTTCCACAGGAAGTCTGGCATCCTCTGACAGTGGTGCCTCACTATCAGCCTGGTTACTACTACTCACCTCTACCTTTGCAGTCGCTCTCTACAAGGGATCATCAGTACCCCTAAGCAGCTGTGGATCACCTTCAGTCTCAATGCTACAGGGTACTTCCATCCCTGAAATAACCACCTCACCAGTCCTGGCTGCAAGTATGCAGTCTGTCTGGGTCTCCTCCTGGTTACCAGACTTGCCTGCTTGTCTCCAAGCCTGACTGTGTGTAACTGCACAAGCACAGGGTACTGCACTATCAAAATCATTCCCTATCAGGACATCTGCAGATATATCCTAAAACAGACCTACTTGCTGGCTTCATTTTCCACCCTCCCAGTCAAGGTGAACCTTAGCCAAAGGTATTTGGAATGGGATCCCTCCTAAAGCCCTGACTGAAGTAGACTGCTCAGGCAAGTAGTTCTCCTCTGTAACCATTGCAGGCTTTACAATGGTTATATTAGAGGCTGTGTCTCTTTTGGCAATGGTCTCTTTGCCATTCACTACAATAGGATATGGCCTCTGGTGGTAGTTTGTTACCCTTGTTGTCCCAAGACAACCTAATATTGGCATTTTGTCTTTCCCACTTGCTGGCTTCCTCACCTTTTGTTCCTCACCTTGCCTCCTTGGACACCTATATGCCACATGGCCCCACTGGTTGCATTCAAAACATTTAACCGTAGCTCCTGGACATGTAGCTGGACTAGTGGCTTCCCCTGCTGCTGGCAGATTCTGCTGGGGCAGTCTGTGCTGCCCACCATGGGTTCTTTTAGACCCATGAGCAGTACTGTGGGTCCCTTTCCTGTGCAGGGCTGCCCTGCTTGCCAAGTATAGGTCTCCCTTCTTCCCCAACTCATCTGAAGTAGCACATTGTCTGTCAGCTAACCAGATCCTCATGTCCTCAGGCAAAGTGCTAAGGGCTTGTTCCCTCACCAAAAGGTCTGCCAGCCTTTCAAAAGTAGTGACCTGACATCCACTCACCCACCTATGGAAATAAGTGCTCAGTTCAGCAACATATTCACACACACTTTCATTTGCCTTGTGTCTATGCTCACAAAACCTTTTCCTATATGTTTCAGGTGTTAGCTTAAACAATTCTAGCAAATGCTTTTAATAGCAGTGTAATCAAAACATGCAACATCAAACATTTCTGACAAAACAGTTACAGCTTTAACATGGAGTAAGGGGGTCAGGAATCGTATCCAGAGCCTTTGGTCAACCCCATACTGTTTGCATACCCTTTCAAATATATGAATAAAACTACCAAAATTATCCCCCTCTTTAAACTGCGGAAGAAATTTACTGACCTGTTGTGCTTCTGGGGTCCAGTTACTCCCTTCCCCATTGCCTCCATGACTCTGGCAAAGAGTCAGCATCTTCTTCTCATGCTGCCTCTACCTCTCCTTTTCCTCAGCTTCCAGGCATAGCAGTTTATCATTCTCCTCAGCCTGCAAACATCACAGTCTCTCATTGTCCTCACTCTCTAGATGCCACAGTCTCTCAGTTGCTTCTATTTCCACACACCTGGCCTCCAACTCAAGTCTGTTTAGCTCCAGATGGATTTTTAAGTGTTCTGCAGAAAGGTTGACCTGTCCATTCTCCTGGGGTATTAAATCTCCACTGCCAGTCTGATTGTCATCCTGGTTGCTGTTTTCTGATGCAGCTGTAACCAAGGCTGCAATCAGATCTGCCTTAGTCAGGTTTCCATGCACCAGTCCCCTAGCCTGGCACATCTCCGCCAGCTGGCTCCTTGTCAGCTTTCCATACTCCTCTGCTGACATCTGCCTGCTCACCCTGACTAACTAAACTAACAAAAGAAATAAAACAGTTGTGATCTGAGCTCTGAGTATTCACTGTGTGGCTGATTTAGAGTACAAAACACCTTCAGAGCTCACTGTACACAAGCTACAGGAATTTACTCTATCCACACCACTGCAAGCCAATTAGTATTTGCCAACCAACTAATATGTGATGTGGATATCCCACCACTGCTAAACAATTAATATGTGATGCCCATGCCCTGGCCCAGCAATCAAGGAGCCTCAATCCTCACCACTAACACTAGTGAAGGGCTTCTCATATAGGAGTAAAGGATAACAAATACACACAGTAAAGTGCAATTTCCCTTAAGAGCACACAGAGATCACAGTCAGTCCAGGGCTGGTCGCTCCCTTGTACTCCAGGCCCCCAGTAAGACTCCCCAGTGGCACAGCTATAGGGTCCAGATCTCAGCCAGCTGGGCAAGCTAAAATCTCCAGCACCCACTCTGTCCAACCAATTCTTCATGTCCCTGCCCCAGTAGCTTACACACACACACTTTGAGATAAGAGTTTATACAACCACACAGCCACCTCTGTGGAAGGCTGGGACAGGTTCTCCAGCTGTGCCCCTTTTATCCAGACTATACGGTAGTAATCACTGCCACCACCCAGATAATATTTATCAGCTACCCAAAGGCCCTT